>NW_025927324.1:0-160276 GCF_016906955.1 Phacochoerus africanus
GACCCCACAGTTTTTTGGACCCGTAACCGGTCGGTCGGGATAGGTCGTCGAACCCGCATCAGTTCAGACCCAGGACCGAGTCAGCCGGGAAGCTGTTCGCCACCGTGGGCCCCTCAGACCCTCGACCGAGTCTGCCGGGATAGCTGGTCAACCCCACAGCTCCTCAGACCTGGGTCCAAGACTGCCCGGACAGCTGGTCAAACCCGCGTCAGCTCCAACCTGGGACCCTGTTGGCCGGGATTGCTGGACCACACCGCCGGGCTCGGACCCGGGACAGAGTGGGCCAGTATATCTAGTCGACCACACAGCTACTCGGACACGGGTCTGAGACTGTCGGGACAGCTGGTTGACCCCGGCCCCTGGGACCGGGGTACGTGGCGGACGGGACACCTGGTTGACCACGTGTCAGCTCGCACCGGGACCGAGTCGGCCGGTAGATCTGATACACCACACAGCTCCTCACTCCGGGTCCGTGTCACCTAGGACATCTGGATGACACCACGGTAGCTTGGACACGGGACCGAGTAGAACGGTATAATTGGTCGATGCCACGGCTCCTGGCACGCGGTTCCGAGTCTGCTGGGGAGAGCTTGACGACCCCAGAGGCCCCTCGCACCCGGGGTCCGAGTCGGCCGGGAGAGCTGGTCGACCCACGGCCCCTCAGAAACCTGGACCATGTCGCCCGGGACAATTGGTTGAGAACATGGTACTTCGTACCCGGGACCAAGTCTGCCGGGAAACTGGTCGACGAAAGAGCTACACGGACACGGTCTGTGTCTGCCGGGACCACAGGGTTGACCCCACGTCAGCTCGAACCCGGGACCGAGTCGGCCGGGATAGCTGGTCGAACCCCTTGGACACTCGGACCCGGACGAAATCAGCCGGGAAGCACGTCGACCCCTTGGCTGCTTGGACATGGGAACGAGTCGCCGGGAAAGCTGGTCAACAGCGCAGCTGCTTGCACCGCGGGAATGAGTCAGACAGGACAGCTGGTCGACCCCTCCGAACCTCAGTGGGGCATGAGTCGGTCGGGACAGCTTGTCGAAAGCTCGGCACCTATGACCCGGGTTCCGAGTCGGCAGGGACAGCTGATCAACCCCGTTTCAGCTCTGACGCAGGACCGAGCCAGCTGTGATAGCTGGTTAACCGCCAGGCCCTGCGGACCCTCTGTCCCTCGGTCTCTCCGGCATAGGAATATAAACGGCCTGGACAGCTGTTCGACCCTCTGCCCAACGGACCCGTGGTCCGAGTGGGACGGGACTCCCAGCCGACCTTTCCGCCCCTTGGACCTGGGGGACCTAGGTGCCCGGGACAGCTGTGGTGACATCGTGGCCCCTTGGACCCGGGCGAGAGTCAACCGGGACAGCTGGTCGACCCCTGCCCACCCTGGGACCCTCGGACCTGGGACCGAGTCGCCCGGGACTGCTGGTCGACCCCGCGGCAGCTCGGACCAGGGAAATGTAGGCCGGGACACTTGGGCGACCCCGGGCCCCTTGGACCTGGGGTCTGAGTCAGTCAGAACAACTGGTCCACCCCTCCCACTTTCGTTCCTTGGACCCAGCAGCGAGTCAGCCGGGACAAATATTTCACCACGCGACCCCCTCGTGGCACCTCGCCCCTCAACAGCAAGTCGGCCGGGAGGAGCTGGTTGACCCTGCAGCCCCTCAGACCCGGGGTCCGAGTCATCCGGGATAGCTTGGTCGACCAAGCGGCCCCTCGGTCTCGGGAACGAGTCGGCCGGGGGTAGTTGCTCGACACCATGGCAGCTCAGACAGGGGACTGAGTGGGTTGGGAGAGCTGGTCGACGTCTCAGACCCTCGGTCCCAGTGACCTTGTTGGCCGGGAGAGCTGGTCAACCCCGAGGCAGCTCGGACCCCGGACTGAGTCGGCCGTTAAAGCTGGTAGAACCCGCGGCCCCTGGGATGCAGGAGAACGTCGGCCGGGAGAAATGGTTGACCTCGCGGAACCCCGGGCCTGGGAACGAGTCAGCCGGGAGAGCTGGTCAACCCCGCACCAGCTCGGAGCAGGGAACATGTTCGGCTGCATGAGCTGGTCAAACACGTGGCAGCTTGGGCACAGAACTGATCAGCTGAGACAGCCTGTCGACCCCTTGCCCCTGTGACACTGGACCGAGTTGGCCGGGACAGCTGGTCGACTCCTCGGCTCCTCGGACCCGGGACCGAGGAGCCTGCGAGAGCTGGTTGACCCCATGGATCCCTGGACCCGGTGTCCGAATCGGCCGAGACAGCTGGTTGACTCCACCCCGCCTCGGAACCTCAGACCAGGGACCGAGTGGCCCGGAACAGCTGTTTGAAAACGTGGGAGCTCGGACAAAGGACACAGTCAGCCGGGAGAACTGGTCGACCCAGAGGCCCCTCGGACTTGTGGTCCGATTTGGCCGGGAAGTACGGTCGACCCCGCCACCCCTGGTCACCTCGGAAAAGAGATAGACTCGGCCGGGGCAAAAGGTCAACCCTGCAAACACTAGGGCCCGGGATCCGATTCGGCCGGGACAGCTGTTCGATACAGCGGCGGCTCTGACATGGAACCAAGTCGGCCGGGACTGCTGGTGGATCCCACGGCCCCTCGGACCCAGGACCAAGTGGCCGGGATAGCTGGTCGACACCACGGCTCCTCGGATCTGGGTCCAAGTCAGCCAGGAGTTCTGGTCGACCCGGAGACCCCTTGGACCTGGGACCTAGTCGGCCGGATTATCTGCTCAACCCCTCATCACTTCGGACCAGGGTCCGAGTCAGCCGGTACAGCTGGTCGACCCCACAGCTCCTCGGACACGGTCTGAATTGGTCAGGAGATCTGGTTGACCTCGATAAGATCGAACCCAGGAACGTTTCCGCCAGGAGAGCTGGTCGACCCCGCATCCCCTCAGACCCTTGGACCCAGGGTCGAGTCAGCCGGGACCACTATTCGACCACGTGACCACTCAGACCCGGCATCCGAGTCGGCCGGGGAGCTGATCGACACCGCGGCCCCTCAGAACCAGGACCATGTCGCCCGGGACAATTGGTTGAGCCCTCGGTACTTTGTACCCGGGACCGAGTCAGCCGGGAAAGCTGGTCGACCCATCTGCTGCATGGACACGGGTCCGTGTCTGCCGGGAGAGCTGTTTGACCCCACGTCAGCTCGAACCCGGGACCGAGTCGGCCGGGAGGGCTGGACCACACCGCCGGGCTCGGACCCTGGACAGATGTTGCCGGTATATCTGGTCGACCCCACAGCTACCTGGACACGGGTCTGAGTTTGTTGGGACAGCTGGTCGACACCGTGGCCCCTTGGACCGGGAGTATGTGGCGGCTGGGACAGCTGGTCAACCCCGTGTCAGCTTGGAACTGGGACCGAGTCGGCCGGTAGATCTGGTCCAACCCACAGCTCCTCTCACCCAAGTCTGTCTCACCTGGGACAACTGGATGACACCGCAGTGGCTTGGACACGGGACCGAGTCAGCTGGGATAACTGATCGAAACCACAGCTCCACGGAAACGGGTCCGAGTCAGCCGGGATAGCTGGTCGACACCACAGCTCCTCCGACCCGGGTCGGAGTTGGTCAGCAGATCTGGTTGACCTCGATAAGATCGAACGCAGGAACGTTTCTGCCGGGAGAGCTGGTCGACCCCCACGCCCTCTCAGACAATTGTACCCAGGATCGCGTCAGCCAGGGCCACTATTCGACCACGTGACCATTCAGACCCGGTGTCCAAGTCGGCCGGGATAGCTGGTCAACCCCGCGGCCCCTCAGAACCAGGACCATGTCGCCCTGGGACATTTGGTTGAACCCACGGCACTACGTACCCGGGACGGAGTCAGCCGGGAAAGCTGGTCGACCCAAGAGCTACACGGACACGGGTCCGTGTCTGCTGGGACAGCGGGTGGACCACACGTCAGCTCGAACCCGGGACCGAGTCGGCTGGGATAGCTGTTCGACCCCACAGATGTTTGGACCCGGGACCTAGTTGGTCTTGATATGTGCTCGAACCTGCATCAGATGAGACACAAGACCGAGTCAGCCGGGACAGCCGGTCGACCCTGCGGCCCCTGGGACCGGGAGTACATGGCAGCCAGGACAGCTCGTTGACCCCGTGTCAGCTCAGAACCAGGACCGAATCAGACAGTAGATCTGGTCCACTCCACAGCTCCTCGCACCCAGGTCCGTGTCACCTGGGACATCTGGATGACACCACGGTAGCTCGGACACGGGACCGAGTGGGCCGGATAACTGGTCGATGCCACAGCTCCTCGGACCCGGGTCCGAGTCGGCCGGGAGAGCTAGTCGACCCCGAGGCCCCTCGGACCTGGGACCGAGTCGGCCGGGAGAGCTGGTCGACCCCATATCACTTTGGACCAGGGTCCGAGTCAGCCGAGACAGCTGGTTGACCACACAGCTCCTCAGACCCGGGTCCGAATTGGTCGGGAGATCTGGTTGAAATCGATAAGATTGAACCCAGGAACGTTTCTGCCAGGAAAGCTGGTTGACCCAGCGGTCCTCAAACCCTTGGCCCAGGGTCGAATCAGCTGGGACCACTATTCGACACGTGACCTTTCGGACCCGGGCTCCGAGTCTGCCAGGAGAGCTGGTTGACCCCGCAGCCCTCAGAACCAGGACCATGTCGCCCGGGACAATTGGTTGAGCCCACGGTACTTCGTACCCTGGAACGATTCAGCCGGGAAAGTTGGTCGACCCAGAGCTACACGGACTCGGGTCCATGTCTGCCGGGACAGCGGGTTGACCCACGTCAGCTCGAACCCATGACCGAGTCGGCCGGGATACCTGGTCAACCCCTTGGACATTCGGACACGGGACAGAATCAGCCAGGACAGCACGTCGACCCATTGGCTGCTTGGACATGGCAACGAGTCACCCAGGGAAGCTGGTCAAGAGCGCAGCTGCTTGCACCCAGGAACAAGTAGGACAGGACAGCTGGTCGAACCTTCAGACCCTCGGTGGGGCATGAGTCGGTCGGAACAACTTGTCGAAAGTTTGGCGCCTTGGACCAGGGGTCCGAGTCGGCTCGGTCAGCTGATCAACTCTGCGGCCCCTCGGACCCGGGGTCCAAGTCGGCGGGGACAGCTGGTCAACCCCCGTTTCAGCTCTGACGCAGGACCGAGCCGGCTGTGATAGCTGGTTAACCGCCAGGCCCTGCGGACCCTCTGTCCCTCGGTCCTCTCCGGCCCAGGAATATAATCGGCCTGGACAGCTGTTCCACCCTCTGCCCCACGGACCCGTGGTCTGAGTGGGATGGGACTCCCGGCCAACCGTGCAGCCCCTTGGCCCTGGGGGACCTAGGTGCCCGGGACAGCTGGGTGTAGTCGTGTCCCCTTGGACACGGGCGAGAATCAGCCGGGACAGCTGGTGTACCACGCCCACCCGGGGACCCTCGGACCTGGGATCCATTCGCCCGGGATTGCTGGTGGACCCCGCGGAAGCTCGGACCAGGGAAATGGTCGGCTGGGACAGCTGGTTGACACCGCATCAGCTCGGACACGGGACGGAGTCGGCCGGGATAGCAGGTCCACCACACACCTCCTCAGACCCGCATCCGAGTCACCCGGTACAGCTGCTTGAACCTACGGCAGCTCGGACCCGGGATGGAGTCGTCCGGTACAGCTGGTCGACACCTCGTCACCTCGGAACCAAGACCGTGTCAGCCGGTAGAGCTGGTCTACCCCACAGTTTTTTAGACACGTGACCGAGTCTGCCGGCATAGCTGGTCAACCCCACAGCTCCTCAGAGCTGGGTCCAAGACTGCCCGGACAGCTGGTCAAACCCGCGTCAGATCCAAACCGGGACTGTTGGCCGGGATTGCAGGACCACACCGCCAGGCTCGGACCCGGGACAGAGTGGGCCGGTATATCTGCTCGACCCCACAGCTACTCGCACCCGGGTCCGTGTCACCTGGGACATCTGGATGACACCACGGTAGCTCGGACCCGGGACCGAGTGGGCCGGTATAGCTGGTCGATGCCACGGCTCCACGGACTCGGGTCCGACTCGGCCAGGAGAGATGGTCGACCCCGAAGCCCCTCGGACCTGGGACCGAGTCGGCCGGGAGAGCTGGTCGACCCCATATCACTTGGGACCAGGGTCTGAGTCAGCCGGGAGAGCGGCTTGACCCCACAGCTCCTAGGACCCGGGTCCGAATTGGTCAGGAGATCTGGTTGACCTCGATAAGATTGAACCCAGGAACGTTTCCGCCGGGGAGAGCTGGTTGACCCAGCGGCCCCTCAGACCCTTGGAGCCAGGGTCGAGTCAGCCGGGACCACTATTCGACCACGTGACCATTCGGACCCGGGGTCCGAGTTGGCCGGGAGAGCTGTTCGACCCTGCGGCCCCTCAAAACTTGGACCATTTCGCCCGGAACAATTGTTTGAGGCCATGGTACATCGTACCTGGGACCGAGTCAGCCAGGAAAGCTGGTCGACCCAAGAGCTACACGGACACGGGTCTGTGTCTGCCGGGAGAGCGGGTTGAACCCACGTCAGCTCAAACCCGGGACCGTGTCGGCCAGGATAGC
Organism: Phacochoerus africanus; assembly: GCF_016906955.1. Lineage (NCBI taxonomy): Eukaryota > Metazoa > Chordata > Mammalia > Artiodactyla > Suidae > Phacochoerus > Phacochoerus africanus. The sequence continues at coordinate 6,528 of NW_025927324.1, forward strand.
TGGTCGACCCCTTGGACACTCTGACACGGGACGGAATCAGCCGGGACAGCACGTCGACCCCTTGGCTGCTTGGACATGGGAACGAGTCACCCGGGAAAGCTGGTCAACAGCGCAGCCGATTGCACCCGGGAATGAGTCGGACAGGACCGCTGGTCGACCCCTCAGACCCTCGGTGGGGCATGAGACGGTCGGGACAGCTTGTCGAAAGCTCGGCACCTTGGACCTGGTGTCCGAGTCGGCGCGGACAGCTGGTCAACCCCGTTTCAACTCTGACGCAGGACCGAGTCAGCTGTGATAGCTGGTTAACCGACAGGCCCTGCGGACCCTCTGTCCCTCAGTCTCTCCGGCCCAGTTGTATAATCGGCCTGGAGAGCTGTTCCACCCTCTACCCCAAGGACCCGTGGTCTGAGTGGGATGGGACTCCCGGCCCGACCGTGCAGCCCCTTGGACCTGGGGGTCCTAGGTGCCCAGGACAGCTTGGTGAGTTCGTGGCCCCTTGGACCCAGGCGTGAGTCAGCCGGGACAGCTGGTGGACCCCGCCCACCCTGGGACCCTCGGACTTGGGACCGAGTCTCCCGAGACGGCTGGTCGACCCTGCTACAGCTCGGAGCAGGGAAATGTAGGCCGGGACAGCTGGTCGACCCCACGGCCCCTTGGACCCAGGGTCTGAGTCGGTCAGGACAACTGGTCGACCCAGCCGCTCTCGTTCCTTGGACTCAGCACCAAGTCAGCCGCGACATAATATTTCAACACATGACCCCTCGCAGCACCTCGCCCCTCAACAGCAAGTCAGCTGGGAGAGCTGCTTGACCTTGCAGCACCTCAGACCCGGGGTCCGAGTCATCCGGGATAGCTGGTCGACCAAGCGGCCCCTCGGGCTCGGGAACGAGTCCGCCGGGTTAGTTGGTCGACACCATGGCAGCTCAGACAGTGGACTGAGTGGGTTGGGAGAGCTGGTCGAGGTCTCGCACCCTCGGTCCCAGGGACCTGTTGGCCGGGAGAGCTGGTCAACCCCGAGGCAGCCGGACCCGGGACCGAGTCGGCCGGGAAAGCTGGTAGAACACGCGGCCCCTGGGACACAGGACCACGTCGGCCGGGAGAACTGGTTGACCTCGTGGAACCCCGGGCCCAGGAACGAGTCGGCCGGAACTGCTGGTCGACCCCGCACCAGCTCGGACCAGGGACCATGTCGGCTGGGTCAGCTGGTCAACCACGCGGCAGCTTGGACACAGGACTGAGTCGGCTGGGACCGCCTGTCGACCCCATGGCCCTTGTGACACAGGACTGAGGGGCGCCGGGACAGCTGGTCGATCCCCGGCTCTTTGGACACGGGACCGAGTCACCCGGGACAGTTGGTCGACCCCAAGGATCCTCGGACCCGGGGTCCGAATTGGCCGGGACATCTGGTGGACTCCAGCCCGCATCGGAACCTCGGACCAGAGACCGAGTGGCCCGGGACAGCTGTTTGACCACGCGGGAGCTCGGACAAGGGACACTGTTGGCCGGGAGGGCTGGTCGACCCAGAGGCCCCTCAGAATTGTGGTCCAATTCGACCGGGAGATCTGGTCAACCCTGCCAACCTCAGACACTCGGACAAGGGATGGAGTCGTCCGGGGCAGAAGGTCGACCCTGCAACCACTAGGGCCCGGGATCCGATTCGGCCGGTACAGCTGGTCCATGACTTGGACACTCGGACCCGGGAAGGAAACAGCCGGGACAGCACGTAAATACCTTGGCTGCTTGGACATGGCAACCAGTCGCCCGGGAAAGCTGGTCAACAGCGCAGCCGCTTGCACCCGGGAATGAGTTGGACAGGACCGCTGGTCGACCCCTCAGACCCTCGGTGGGGCATGAGTCGGTCGGGACAGCTTGTGGAAAGCTCGGCACCTTGGACCCGGTGTCCGAGTCGGCGGGGACAGCTGGTCAACCCCGTTTCAGCTCTGACGCAGGACCGAGTCGGCTGTGATAGCTGGTTAACCACCAGGCCCTGCGGACCCTCTGTCCCTCGGTCTCTCCGGCCCAGGAATATAATCGGCCTGGACAGCTGTTCGACCCTCTGCCCCACGGACCCGTGGTCCAACTGGGACGGGACTCCTGGTCAACCCTGCAGCCCCTTGGACCTGGGGGTCCTAGGTGACCGGGATAGCTGGGTGACATTTTGGCCCCTTGGACCCGGGCAGGGGTCAGCCAGGACAACTTGTGGACCCCGCCCACCCAGGGACCCTCGGACCTGGGACCGAGTCGCCCGGGACTGCTGGTGGACCCCACGGCAGCTCGGACCAGGGAAATGTAGGCCGGGACAGCTGGTCGACCCCGCGGCACTTTGGCCCTCAACAGCAAGTCAGCCGGGAGAGCTGGTTGACCCTGCAGCCCTCGGACCCGGGGTCCGAGTCGGTAAGGACAACTGGTCGACCCCGCCCCCTCACGTTCCTTGGACCAGCAGCGAGTCAGCCGGGACAAATATTTCACCACACGACACCTCGTGGCACATCGCCCATCAATAGCAAGTTGTCTGGGAGAGCTCGTTGACATTGCAGCCCCTCAGACCCAGGGTCCGAGTCATCCGGTTTAGTTCGTCAACAACGCGGCCCTTCGGACTAGGGAACGAGTCAGCCGGGGCAGTTGGTCAACACCATGGCAGCTCAGACAGGGGATCGTTTCCACCTGGACAGCTGGTCGACCTCTCGGACCCTCGTTCCTGGGGCCTGAGACTGCCGGGACAGAATGTAGACTGTGTGGCAGCTCGGACACGGGAAATTTGCGACCGGAACTGCTGGTCGAGCAACGTGGCTGCTCAAACACTGGCCCGACTCAGCCAGGATAGTTGGTCGACCCTGTGGCCATTCTGACACGGGAATGAGTTGGCCGGCACATCTCGTTGAACCCTCGGACCCGGGACAGAATCCGCCCGGAATGCTGGTCGACCACATGGCTCTGCGGACTCGGGACCTTGTCGGCCGTTGTAAGCTGGTCAACCTCGTGGCACCCTTCAGCCCCCAGCAGCGAGTCAACCGTGAACGCTGGTCTACGGCCAGGCCCCCTTGCCCCTGGGTACCTCGGTCTCTATGGCCCAGGAACCTAGTCAGCCTGGAGAGCTGTTCGACACCGTGCCCTCGGACCCAGGGTTCGGGTTGGCCGGGACAGCTGGTTGACGCCGCATCAGCTCAGACCCAGGCGGAGTCGGCCAGGATAGCAGGTCGACCCCAAATCTCCTCAGACCCGGTTCCGAGTCACCCGGTACAGCTGGTCGACCCCAGGGCAGCTCGGACCCGGGACCGAGTGGGCCGGTAGAGCTGGTCGACACCTCGTGAGCTCGGAACCGGGACCGTGTCAGCCGGGAGAGCTGGTCGACCCCACAGTTTGTTGGACCCGGGACCGAGTTGGTCGGGATAGGTGGTCGAACCCACAGCAGCTCAGACACAGGACCGTGTCAGCCGGGACAGCAGTTGGACCCGGTGGGCCCTCGGACCCACGACCGAGTAAGCCGAGATAGCTGGTCGACCCCACAGCTCCTCAGACCTGGGTCCAAGACTGCCGGGACAGCTAGTCAAACCCACGTCAGCTCCAACCTGGGAACGTGTTGGTCAGGATTGCTGGACCACACCTCCGGGCTCGGACCCGGGACAGAGTTGGCCGGTATATCTGGTCAACCCCACAGCTACTAGAACCCATGTCTGAGTCTGTTGGGAAAGCTGGTCGACCCCATGGCCCCTGGGACCGGGAGTACGTGGTTGCTGGGGCAGCTGGTCGACCCCTTGTCAGCAAGGAAACAGGACCGAGTCGGACGGTAGATCCGGTCCACCCCACAGCTCCTCGCACCTCGGTCCGTGTGACCTGGGACATCTGGAGGACACCAGGGTAGCTCGGACCCGAGACCGAGTGGGCCGGTATAACTGGTCAATTCCATGGTTCCTCGGATCCGGGTCAGAGTCGGCCGGGAGAGCTGGTTGACCACGAGGCCCCTCGGACCTGGGACTGAGTCAGCCTGGATAGCTGGTTGGCCCCATATCACTTCGGACAAGGGTCTGAGTCAGCTGGGACAGCTGGTTGACCACACAGCTCTTCATACCCGGGTCCGAATTGGTCAGGAGATCTGGTTGACCTCGATAAAATCCCCCCAGGAACGTTTCCGCCGGGAGAGCTGGTCGACCCAGCGGCCCGTCAGAACCAGGAATATGTCGCCCGTGACAATTGCTTCAGCCCACAATACATCGTTCCCAGGACGGAGTCGGCCGGGATAGCTGGTCGACACCCTGGACACTCGGACTCGGGATGGAATCAACCGGGACAGCACGTCGACACCTTGGCTGCTTTGACATGGGAACGAGTCACCCGGGTAAGCTGGTCAACAGCGCAGCCGCTGGCACCTGGGAATGAGTCGGACAGGACAGCTGGTCGAACCCTCAGACCCTCGGTGGGGCATGAGTCGGTCGGGACAGCTTGTCGAAGATCGGCACCCTGGACCCGGTGTCCAAGTCGGTTTGGACAGCTGGTCAACCCCGTTTCAGCTCTGACGCAGGACCGAGTCAGCTGTGATAGCTGGTTAACTGCCAGGCCCTGCGGACTTTCTGTCCCTCGGGCTCTCCGGCCCAGGAAAATTCTCGGCCTGGACAGCTGTTTGACGCTCTGCACCACAGACCCGTTATCCGAGTGGGATGGGCTCCCGGCCGACAGTGAAGCCCCTAGGACCTGGGGGTCCTAGGTGCCCGGAAGAGCTGGCTGACATTGTGGCCCTGTGGACACAAGTGAGAGTCATCCGGGACAGCTGGTGGGCCCCGCCCACCCTGGGACCCTCGGACCTGGGACCGAGTCGCCCGGGACTGCTTGTCGGCCCGCGGCATCTCGGACCAGGTAAAGAGTCGACCGGGACAGTTGGTCGACCCCACCGCCCCTGGGACCCGGGGTATGATTCGGTCAGGAAAGTGGAGGACCCCACCCCCTCTCGTTCCTTGGACCCAGCAGCGAGTCTGCCGCGACAAATATTTCACCACGCGACCCTTTGCGGCACCTCGCCCCTCAACAGCATGTCGGCAGGGAGAGCTGGTTGACCCTGCAGCCCCTCAGACCTGGGGTCCGAGTCATCCGTAATAGCTCGTCGACCACGCGGCCCCTCAGTCTCAGGAACGTGTCGGCCTGGGTAGTTGGTCGACACCATCGCAGCTCAGACAGGGGACTGAGTGGGTTGGGAGAGCTGGTCGACATCTCGGACCCTCGGTCCCAGGGACCTTGTTGGCCGGGACAGCTGGTCAACCCCGAGGCAGCTCGGACGCGGGACTGAATCGGCCGGGAAAGCTGGTATAACCCGCAGCCCCTGGGACGCAGGACCACGTCAGCCGGGAGAACTGATTGACCTAGCGGGACCCCGGGCCAAGGACCACATCGGCCGGCAAAGCTGGTCGCCCAACAGCTGTACGGACACGGGTCTGTGTCTGCCAGGACAGCGGGTTGACACGTCAGCTCGAACCCAGGACCAAGTCGGCCGGGATAGATGGTGGACCCCGCACCAGCTCGGACCAGGGACCATGTCGGCTGGGTCAGCTGGTCAAACACCCGGCAGCTTGGAAACAAGACTGAGTCGGCTGGGACAGCCTGTCGTCCCCGTGGCCCTTGTGACACAGGACCGAGGCAGCCGGGACATCTGGTTGATCCTTCGGCTCCTTGGACACGGGACCGAGTCGCCCGGGACAGTTGGTCGAAACCAAGGATCCTCGGACCCAGGGTCCGAATCGGCTGGGAGAGCTGGTTGACTCCACCCCGCGGAACCTCGGACCAGGGACCGAGTGGCCTGGGACAGCTGTATGACCACGCGGGCTCGGACAAGGGACACAGTTGGCTGGGAGGGCTGGTCGACCCAGAGGCCCCTCGGACTTGTGGTCCGATTCGGCCGGGAGATCTGGTCGACCCCGCCACCCCCGGACACTAGGACAAGGGATCGAGTCGGCCAGGGCAGAAGGTCGACCCTGCAACCACTAGTGCCCGGTATCAGATTCGGCCGGGAGATCTGGTCGATACCACGGCAGCTTGAACACGGGACCGAGTCGACCGGGACAGCTGGTAGACCCTGCGGCCCCTCGGAACCAGGAACGAGTGGCCGGGAGAGCTGGTCGACACCACGGCTCCTTGGATCTGGGTCCAAGTTGGCCAGGACAGCTGGTCGCCACCGTGGCCCCTGTACCCATGACAGAGTCGGCTGGGACAGCTGGTCGACACCACACCCCCAGACATGGAATCGTTTCCACCTGGACAGCTGGTCGACCTCTTGGACCCTCGTTCCTGGGGCCTGAGTCTGCCGGGACAGAAGGTAGACTGTGCGGCTGCTCGGACACGGGAAAGTTTCGGCCGGGACAGCTGGTCGACCACGTGGCTGCTCAGACACTGGCCCGAGTCGGCCAGGATAGTTGGTCGACTCTTTGGCCCCTCGGACACAGGAGCGTGTTGACCGGCACATCTCGTTGAACCCTCGGACCCAGGACAGAATCCGCCCGGAATGCTGGTCGAACCCATGGCTCTGCGGACCCGGGACCTTGTCGGCCATGTCAGCTGGTCAACCTCGCGGCACCTCAACCCCCAGCAGCTAGTCGACCGTGAACGCTGGTCTACGGCCAGGCCCCTTGGACCCTCGGTACCTCGGTCTCTATGGCCCAGGATCCTAGTCAGCCTGGAGAGCTGTTCGACACCGTGCCCCTCGGACCCGGGGTTCGGGTCGGCCGGGACAGCTGGTTGAGGCCGCTTAAGGTCGGACCCGGAACGGAGTCGGCCGGGATAGAAGGTCGACCCCACACCTCCTCAGACCTGGGACCGAGTCACCCGGTACAGCTGGTCGACCCCACGGCAGCTCGGACCCTGGATGGAGTGGGCCGGTAAAGCTGGTCGACACCTCGTGAGCTCGGAACCAAGACCGTGTCAGCCGGGAGAGCTGGTCGACCATACAGTTTTTTGGACGCGGGACCAAGACGGTCGGGATATGTGGTCGAAGCCGCAGCGGCTCAGACCCAGGACTGAGTCAGCCGGGACAGCTGTTCAACAACATGGCCCCTCGGACACGGGACCGAGTCTGCCGGAAAAGCATATCGACCCAACAGCTGCACAGACACGGGTCCGTGTCTGCCGGGACAGCGGGTTGATCCCACGTTTGTTCGAAGGAAGGACCAAGTCGGCCTGGATATCTAGTTGACCCCTTGGACACTCGGACCCTAGATGGAATCACCCGGGACATCACGTCGACCCCTTGGCTGCTTGGACATGGGAACGAGTCGCCCGGGAAAGCTGGTCAACAGCGCAGCCACTTGCACCCGGGAATGAGTCAGACAGGACAGCTGGTCGACCCCTCAGACACTCGGTGGGGCATGAGTTGGTCGGGACAGCTTGAAAGCTCGTCACCTTGGACCGGGTGTCCAAGTCGGCTCGGACAGCTGGTCAAGCCTGCGGCAACTCAGACACAGTGTCCGATTCGGCAGGGGCAGCTGGTCAACCCCGTTTCAGCTCTGACGCAGGACCGAGTCGGCTGTGATAGCTGGTTAACCACCAGGCCCTGCGGACCCTCTGTCCCTCGGTCTCTCCGGCCCAGGAATATAATCGGCCTGGACAACTGTTCCACCCTCTGCCCCACGGACCTGTGGTCCGAGTGGGATAGGACTCCCGGCCGACCGTGCAGCCCCTTGGACCTGGGGGTCCTACGTGCCCGGGACAGCTGGGTGACATCGTGGCCCTTGGACCCGGGCGAGAGTCAGCCGGGACAGCTGGTGGACCCCACCCACCCTGGGACCCTTGTACCTGGGACCGAGTCACCCAGGACTGCCGGTCGAGCCTATGGCAGCTCGGAGCAGGGAAAGAGTCGGCTGGGATAGCTCGTTGACGCCGCATCAGCTCGGACCCGGGCGGAGTCGGCCGGGATAGAAGGTCGACCTCACACCTCCTCAGACCCGGGTCCGAGTCACCCAGTACAGCTCCTCGAACCTACAGCAGCTCGGACCCACCACGGAGTCGTCCAGTACAGCTGGTCGACACCTCCTCAGATTGGAACCAGGACCGTGTCAGCTGGGAGAGCTAGTCTACCCCACAGATTTTTGGACCAGGGTCCGAGTCGGTCAGGATAGGTGGTAGAAGCCGCATCAGCTCAGACCCAGGACCGAGTCAGTCTGGACAGCTGTTCGACACCGTGGCCCCTCGACCCGGGACCGAGTCTGCTGGGATAGCTGGTCAACCCCACAGCTCCTCAGACCTGGGTCCAAGACTGCCCGGACAGCTGGTCAAACCCCCGTCAGCTCCAACCCGGGACCGTTTTGGCCGGGATTGCTGGACACACCGCCGGGCTCGGACCCGGGACAGAGTGGGCCGGTATATCTGCTCGACCCCACAGCTACCGCACCCGGGTCCGTGTCACCTGGGACATCTGGATGACATCACGGTAGCTCGGACCCGGGACCGAGTGGGCTGGTATAACTTGTCGATGCCAAAGCTCCTCGGACCCGGGTCCGATTCGGCCAGGAGAGCTGGTCGACCCGGAGGCCCCTCGGACCTGGGACCGAGTTGGCTGGGAGAGCTGGTCAACCCCATATCACTTGGGACCAGGCTCCGAGTCAGCCGGGAGAGCTGCTTGACCCCACAGCTCCTCGGACCTGGGTCCGAATTGGTCAGGAGATCTGGTTGACCTCGATAAGATCGAACCCAGAAACGTTTCCGCCGTGAGAGCTGGTTGACCCAGCGGCCCCTCAGAACCTGGACCATGTCGCCCGGGACAATTGGTTCAGCCCATGTTACTTCGTACCCGCGACCGAGTCAGCCGGGAAAGCTGGTCGACCAAAGAGCTACACGGACACGGGTTTGGAGAGCTGGTCGACGTCTCAGACCCTCGGTCCCATGGAGGGTCAGCTCCAACCCGGGACCGTGTTGGCTGGAATTGCTGGACCACACCGATGGGGTCAGACCCGGGATAGAGTGGGCCGGTATATCTGGTCGACCCCACAGCTACTCAGACCCGGGTCCGTGTCACCTGGGTCCGAGTCGGCCGGGAGAGCTGGTCGACCCCATATCACTTGGGACCAGGGTTCGAGTCACCCGGGAGAGCGGCTTGACCCCACAGCTCCTCAGACCCGGGTCCGAATTGGTCTGATCTGGTTGACCTCGATAAGATCGAACCCAGGAACATTTCCGCCGGGAGAACTGGTCGACCCAGCGTCCCCTCAGACCCTTGGAGCCAGGGTCGAGACAGCCGGGACCAGTATTTGACCACGTGACCATTCGGACCAGGGGTCCGAGTCGGCCAGGAGAGCTGGTCGACCCCGCGGCCCCTCAGAACCTGGACCATGTCGCCAGGAACAATTGGTTGAGCCCACGTACTTCGTACCCGGGACTGAGTCAGCCGGGAAAGCTGGTCGGCCCAAAAGCTACACGGAAAGATCTGGGTCTGCCGGGACAGCGGGTTGAACCCACATCAGCTTGAAATTGGTACCGTTTCGGCCGGGATAGCTGGTCGACACCTTGGACACTCGTACCCGGGAAGGAATCAGCCGGGACAGCACGTCGACGCCTTGGCTGCTTGGACATGGGAACGAGTCGCCCGGGAAAGCTGGTCAACAGCGCAGCCGCTTGCACCCGGGAATGAGTCGGACAGGACAGCTGGTCGACCCCTCAGACACTCGGTGGGGCATGAGTCGGTCGGGACAGCTTGTCAAAAGCTCGGCACCTTGGACACGGTGTCCGAGTAGGCGGGGACAGCTGGTCAACCCCGTTTCAGCTCCGACGCAGGACCGAATCGGCTGTGATAGCTGCTTAACCGCCAGGCCCTGCGGACCCTCTGTCCCTCAGTCTCTCCGGCCCAGTTGTATAATCGGCCTGGACAGCTGTTCCACCCTCTGCACCATGGACCCGTGGTCTGTGTGGGATAGGACTCCCGGCCGACCGTGCAGCCCCTTGGACCTGGGGGTCCTAGGTGCCCGGAACAGCTGTGTGACATCGTGGTCCCTTGAACCCAGGCGAGAGTCAGCCGGGACATCTGGTGGACCCCACCACCCTGGGACCCTCGGACCTGGGACCGAGTCGCCCAGGACTGCCGGTCAACTCTGCGGCAGCTCGGACCAGGGAAATGTAGGCCGGGACATCTTCTCGATCCTGCAGCCCATTGGACCTGGGGTCTGAGTCGGTTAGGAGAACTGGTCGACCCCGCCCCCTCTCATTCCTTGGACCCAGCAGCCAGTCAGCCGGGACAAATATTTCACCACACGACCCCTTGCGGCACCTCGCCCCTCAACAGCAAGTCGTCCGGGAGAGCTGCTTGACCCTGCAGCTCCTCAGACACGGGGTCCGAGTCAGCCGGCATAGCTGGTCGACCCCACAGCTCCTCGTAAAGGGGTCCGAGTCGGCCGGGACAACTGATCGACCCCGCGTCAGCTCAGACCCGGGAACGAGTTTGCCAGGATAGCTACTCGACCCCACAGCTCTTCGGACACATGTCATTGTCACCCGAGACAGCTGGTCGATTCCACGACAGCTCAGACCCGAGACTGAGTCTGTTGGGAGTGCTGGTCAACGTCTCAGACCCTCGGTCCCAGGGCCTGTGTGAGCCGGGAGAACTGGTTAATCCCACAGCACCTCAGAGCCACGACCGAGACGGCCGGGACAGCTGTTCGACACTGCAGCCGCTTGTTCCCGTAGCCCAAGGTGGCCGGGACAGTGGTCTACCCCTTGGAGCCTCGGTCCCGGGGTCCGAGTTCGCCGGGAGAATTGGTAGACACTGCGGCATCTCAGACACTGGGTCCCAGTCAGCCAGGACACCTGGTCGACCCATCGGACCCTCGGTCCCGAAGCTCGAGTCGGCTGGGACAGCTGGTCGATCCCACAGCCCCTCGGACCTGTGAACGAGTCGGCCGGGATAGTTGGTCGAACACACAGCATCTCAGACCCGGGGTCCTAATCTGCCAGGATACCTGGTCAACATCGTGGCCCCTCGGAAACCTGACCAAGTCGACCAGGACCGCGAGTCGACCCTGCGGCAACTCGGAACCGGGACCGAGTCGGCCGGCACATATGGTCGAGCACGAGGCCCCTCGGACTTGGGACCGAGTCACCCGGGAGAGCTGGTCGAACCCTTGGACATTTAGACCCGGGACAGTGTCGGCCGGGAAAGCTCATGAAACACTCGGCTCCAGGGACACGAAAAGAGTTGCCCGGGACAGCGGGTCAACACCGCAGCCGCTTGGACCCGGGAACGAGTCGGCCAGGACAGCTGGTCGACCCCATGGCAGCTCGGACATGGGACCGAGTCGGCCGGGATAGCTGGTCCATCCTGCATCATCTCAGAGCCAGGATCGAGTCGGCTGGGAGAGCTGGTCGACCCCGCAGACCCTCAGACCCTCGGACCCAGGGTCGAGTCAGCCAGGACTAATATTGACCACGTGACCCTTCGGAACCAGGGTCCGAGTTGCCGGGGCAGCTGGTCGACTCCACAGCAGCTCGGACAGGGAAACGAGTTGATCGAGGGAGCTGGTTGATGCCTCTTATCCTCGGTCCCAGGGCCTGAGTCGGCCTGGAAAGCTTAGGCAACTCGACACTGGACCGAGTCGGCCGGTACAGATGATCAACCCCCGTGGACCCCGAAAGGTGGACCATGCGGGCAGGGACAAATTGTTGAGCCCGCGGCCCCATGGATACGGGAACGAGTCGGCCGGAAGAGCAGGTTGAACCCCCGCATCAGCTCGGACCCAGGACCGAGTCAGTTTGGGATAGCTGGTCCACCCCGAGGCCCCTCGCACCCAAGGTCCGTGTCAGCCAGGAAAGCTGTCGAACCCAGCGGCAGCTCGGATCCGGACCGAGATGGCAAGAGAGCTCGTCTACCCCACAGCTCCTTGTACCCTGGTCCGTGTCGGCTGTGAAGCTGGTCGAACACACGGCAGTTCAGACCCGGCCAGAGTGGGCCGGGACAGCTGGTCACCCCACGTCAGCACGGACACAGGACTGAGTCGGCCGGGAGAGCTGGTTGAACTGATCACTCCTCGGACCCTGGGTCCGAGTCGGCCACGAGAGCTGGTCGAACCCGCATAAGCTGAAATCCAAGTCAGCTGGGAGTGATTGTCGACCCAAAAGCTCCTCAGACAACTCGGACTCTCGGTCCTGCGTCCCGTGTCAGCTGGGACAGCTGGGCGACCATGTGCCCCCAGAGAACCAGGACTATGTCAGCCAGGACAAATGGTTGAGCCCGCACGACCTCAGGCCCGGGAACGAATCAGCCGGGATAGCTGGTTGATCCCGCAGCCCCTCAGAAACAGGACATTGTCCTCCGGGACAAATGGTTGAGCCCGCGGCACCTCGGACAAGGGACCAAGTCGGGCTGGGATGGCTGATCGACACCAAAGCTCTGCGGACCCGGGTCTGAGTCTTCCAGGACAGCTGGTCGACACCGCATCTACTCGAACCTGGGACAGAGTCGGCCAGTATAGCTGGCCGAGCCCATAACTCCTCGGCCAGGGTCTGAGTTGGCCGGGACAGCTAGTAGACCCCGCTTCAGCTCGGACCCGGGACCTAGAAGGGCTGGAAAACCTGGTCGACCCAGCTGGGTTTGGACAAGTGACCAATACGGCCAGAATAGCTGGTCTACCCAACAGCTACTGAGACACATGTCTGAGTCGGCCGGGACAGCTGGTCAACCCCACGGCCCCTCGGACCCTAGGGTCTGTGTCAGACAGGACAGCTGGTCGACACCATGGCAGCTCGGACCCGGGACCAAGTGAGCCGGAATAGCTGGTCGACACCACATCTCCCCGTGCCAGGGTTCGAGGCGGCCGGTATAGCTGGTCGACCCCGAGGCCCCCTGGACACTGGACCATTTGGGCCGAGATAGCTGGTCTAACACATGTCCAGCTTGGACCCGGGACTGTGTAGGCTGGGATAGCTGGTCGACCCCACAGTACCCTCTGACCTGGGTCCGTGTCAGCCGGGACAGCTGGTGAAACACACAGCAGCATGGAGCCTGAACCGAGACGGCCAGGATAGCTGGTCGACCCCACAGCTCCTAGGATCCGGGTCCGAGACGGCCGAGACAGCTGGGCGACTCTATGGATCCTCGGACCCAGGGTGCGAATTGGCCAGTTCAGCTTGTCGATTCCGTGAACCCTTGTGCCCTCGACCCGGGACCGAGTCGCCGGGGACAGATGTTTTGAACATGCAGGACCCCCCGGACCATCAGTCTCTGGGTTCTATTTGGCCAGGACAGCTGGTCGACCTCACAGTTCCTCGGACATGGGTCCGATACAGCCGGGACAGCAGGTCGACCCCACGTCAGCTCTGACCCTGGGCAGAGTGTGCCGGGATAGCTGTTTGACCACATGTAAGCTCGGACCTGGGACTGAGTCAGCCGGGATAGATTGGTTGAGCACACAGCTCCTCGTACCCGGGTCCGAGTCGGCTGGGACAACTGATGGACCCCGCGTCAGCTCGGACCCGGGAACGAGTTTCCGGGATAGCTACTCGACCCCACAGCTTCTCGGACCCATATCATCATTGCCCAAAACAGCTGGTCGACCCTGCGTCAGCTCAGACCTGGGACTGAGAAGGGCCCCGATAAATGAACAACACCACGTCAGCTCGGACACGGGACCTAGTGGGCCGTGATACCTGGTGGACACAACACGTCCTCAGACCCTGGTCTGGAGTCGGGTAGGACAGCTGGTCGACCCCGCATCCGCTTGAACCCGGTACCCTAGTCAGCCGGGATAGGTGGACGACACCACAGGTAATCGGATGCGGGTCCAAGACTCCCGGGACAGCTGTTCGACCCAGCCGCCCCTCGGACCTGGGTCCGAGTCGGCCGGGACTGCTGGTTGACACACAACAGCTCAGAACCCGGGACCGAGTCTTTTGGGAGAGGCGGTCGACATATCAGACCCTCGTTCCGTGGGCCTGTGTCAGCCAGGAGAACTGGTTGACCCCACGTCACGTTGAAACCAGGACCATGTCAGCCCAGGATAGCTGGTCGACCCCAAGGAGTTGGGACCCAGGACCGGTCGGCCGGGAAATCTGGTCGACCCCACAGGTCCTCGGACCCGGGTCAGAGTGGGCCCGGTAGTAGCTGGTCGAAACTCACGGCAGGTCGGACCCGGGACCGTGTTGGCCGGAATAGCTGCTCGACCCACGTCGCTTGGGCTGGGACCAAGTCATCTGGGGTAGCTGGTCGACCCCACAGCTAAACGGACCCGGGTCTGTGTCTGCCGGGACAGCTGGTAGACCACGCGGATCCTTGGACCTTAGGTCCGTGTCAGACGGGACAGCTGGTCGACACCGTGGCAGCTCAGACCCGGGACCAAGTGGGCCGGAATAGCTGGTCGACACCACGTCTCCCCGGACCGGGTCCGAGTTGGCCGGTATAGCTGGGAGACACCGAGGCCCCTCAGACATGGGACCAATTCGGCCGGGATAGCTGGTCTAACCCACCTAAGTTTGCACCCGGGAAAGTTTGGGCTGGGATAGCTGCTCCACCCTACAGTACCTCTGACCTGGGTCTGTGTCAGCCGGGACAGCTGGTCAAACACACAGCAGCTCAGACCCGGGACCAAGATGGCCAGGATAGCTGGTCGACCCCACAGCACCTCGGCCCCACAACCGAGACGGCCGGGACAGCTGTTCGAACCAACAGCCCTCGGACCCGGGCATGAGTCGGCCAGGACAGCGGGCCGACACCCTCGGACCCTCGGTCCTGGTGCCCATGTCAGCCGGGACAGCTGGGCGACCTCATGGCCCCTGAGAACCAGGACCATGTCAGCCAGGCCAAATGGTTGTGACCCCCCGAACTCGTAGCCAGGAACGAGTCACCCAGGATAGCTGTCGACCCTGCGGCCCCTAAGAAACAGGACCATGTCCTCCGGGACAAATTGTTGAGCCCGCAGCACCTTGGATGCGGGACCTAATTGGCAGGGATAGCTGGTCGACCCCAAAGCTCCTCGGACCAGGGTCTACGTCTTCCAGGACAGGTGGTAGACCCCGCATCAACACAAACCCGGGACCGCTTCAGCCAGGATAGCTGCTTGACCCCATAGCTCCTCGCTCTGGGTCTGAGATGGCCGGGAGAGCTAGTAGACCCCACTTCAACACGGACACGGAACCTAGAAGGGCTGGAAAACCTGGTCGAGGCTGCCGGGTGTGGACAAGGGACTGATTCGGCCGGAATAGATGGTCGACCCAACAGCTCCTCAGACACATGTCTGAGTCGGCTGGGACTGATTGTCGATCCCACGGCCCCTCGGACCCTAGGTCGGTTGTCAGAGGGGACAGCTGGTCGACACTGCAGCCGCTCGTTCCCGTGGCCCAAGGTGGCCGGGACAGTGGTCTACCCCTTGGAGCCTCGGTCACGGGGTCCGAGTTGGCCGGTAGAGTTGGGTAGACACTGCGGATTCTCAGACATGGGTCCCAGTCAGCCAGGACACCTGGTTGACCCATCGGACCCATCGGTCCTGGGGCCCGAGTTGGCTTGGACAGCTGGTCGATCCCACGGCCCCTCGGACCTGTGAACGAGTCGGCCGGGATAGTTGGTCGAACACACAGCATCTCGGACCCCGCAGGACCCTCAGACCCTCGGACCCAGGGTCGAGTCAGCCAGGACTAATACTGACCACGTGACCCTTCGGAACCAGGGTCTGAGTCACCGGGGCAGCTGGTCGACTCCACAGCAGCTCGGACAGGGAACGAGTTGATCGAGGGAGCTGGTCCGATGCCTCTTATCCTCGGTCCCCAGGGCCTGAGTCGGCCTGGAAAGCTGAGGCAACTCGGACACTGGGACCGAGTCGGCCGGGACAGATGATCAACCCCGTGGACCCCGAAAGGTGGACCATGCGGGCAGGGACAAATGGTTGAGCCCGCGGCCCCACGGATACGGGAACGAGTCGGCCGGAACAGCAGGTTGACCCCGCATCAGCTCGGACCCAGGACCGAGTCAGTTGGGAATAGCTGGTCCACCCCGAGGCCCCTCGCACCCAAGGTCCGTGTCAGCCAGGAAAGCTGGTCGACCCAGCGTCAGCTCGGATCCGGGACCGAGACGGCCAAGATAGCTCGTCGACCCCACAGCTCCTTGTACCCTGGTCCACGTCGGCTGTGACAGCTGGTCGAACACACGGCAGTTCAGACCCGGGCCAGAGTGGGCCGTGACAGCTGGTCACCCCACGTCAGCACGGACACAGGACTGAGTCGGCCGGGAGAGCTGGTTGACTGATCAACTCCTCGGACCCTGGGTCCGAGTCGGCCGCGAGAGCTGGTCGAACCCGCATAAGCTGAAACCCAAGTCAGCCGGGAGTGATTGTCGACCCAAAAGCTCCTCAGACAACTCGGACTCTCGGTCCTGGGTCCCGTGTCAGCCGGGACAGCTGGGCGACCATGTGCCCCTAGAGAACCAGGACTATGTCAGCCAGGACAAATGGTTGAGCCCGCACGACCTCAGGCCCGGGAACGAGTCAGCCGGGATAGCTGGTCGACCCCGAGGCAGCTCGGATCCGGGACCGAGTCAGCTGGGAAAGCTGGTAGAACCCGCGGCCCCTGGAATGCAGGACCACGTCGGCCGGGAGAACTGGTTGACCTCGCGGAACCCCAGTCCCAGGAACGAGGCGGCCGGGACAGCTGGTCGACCCCACAACAGCTCGGACCAGGGACCATGTCGGCTGGGTCAGCTGGTCAACACGCGGCAGCTTGGACACAGGACTGAGTCGGCTGGGACAGCCTGTCGACCCCATGGCCCTTGTGACACAGGACCGAGGTGGCCGGGACTGCTGGTCGACCCCTTGGCTTCTTGGACATGGGACCGAGGCGCCCGGGACAGTTGGTCGACCCAAAGAATCCTTGGACCCGTGGTCCGAAGTGGCCAGGGCAGCTGGTTGACTCCAGCCCGCATCGGAACCTCGGACCAGAGACTGAGTGGCCCGGGACAGCTGTTTGACCACGCGGGAGCTCGGACAAGGGACAGAGCTGGCCGGGACGGCTGGTCGACCCAGATGCCCCTCGGACTTGTGGTCCGATTCGGCCGGGAGATCTGGTCGACCCCGCCACCCCCGGACACTCGGACAAGGGATCGAGTCGGCCGAGGAAAATGGTCCACCCTGCAACGATTAGGGCCCGGTATCTGATTCGTCTGGGACACATGGTCCACCCTTGGACACTAGGACCCAGGACGGAATCAGCCGGGACAGCACGTCGACGCCTTGGCTGCTTGGACATGGGAACGTGTCACGCGGGAAAGCTGGTCAACAACGCAGCCGCTTGCACCCGGGAATGAGTCGGACAGGACAGCTGGTCGACCCCTCAGACCATCTGTGGGGCATGAGTCGGTCGGGGCAGCTTGTGGAAAGCTCGGCACCTTGGACCTGGTGTCCAAGTTGGCGGGGACAGCTGGTCCATCCCGTTTCAGCTCTGACGCAGGACCGAGTCGGCTGTGATAGCTGGTGAACCGCCAGGCCCTGCGGACCCTCTGTCCCTCGGTCCTCCGGCCCAGGTGTATAATCGGCCTGGACAGCTGTTCCACATCTGCCCCACGGACCCGTGGTCCATGTGGGATGGAATTCCCGGCCGACCGTGCATCCCCTTTGACGGGGGGAACCTAGGTTCCCAGGACAGCTGGGTGACATCGTGGCCCCTTGGACCCGGGCGAGAGTCAACCGGGACAGCTGGTGGACCCCGCCCAACCTGGGACCCTCGGACCTGGGACCGAGTCGCCCGGGACTGCTGGTCGACCCCGCGGCAAATCGGACCACGGAAAGCGTCGGCTGGGACAGCTGGTTGACGCCGCATAAGCGCTGACCCGGGACGGAGTCGGCCGGGATAGCAGGTCGACCACAGACCTCCTAAGACCCGGGTCCGAGTCACCCGGTACAGCTGCTCGAACCTACGGCAGCTCGGATCCGGGACGGAGTCGTTGGTACAGCTGGTCAACACCTCGTCAGCTTGGAACCAGGACCGTATCAGCCGGGAGAGCTGGTCTACCCCACAGTTTTTTGGACCCGGGACCAAGTCGGTTGGGATAGGTGGTGCAATCCGCAGCAGCTCAGACCCAGGAACGAGTCAGGCGGGACAGCTGTTCGACCATGTGGCCCCTCAGACCCGGGACCGAGTCTGCCGGGATAGCTGGTCAACCCCACAGCTCCTCAGACCTGGGTCCAAGACTGCCCGGACAGCTGGTCAAACCCGCGTCAGCTCCAACCCAGGACCGTGTTGGCCAGGATTGCTGGACCACACCGCAGGGCTCAGACCCGGGACAGAGTGGGCCGGTATAACTGGTCGAAGCCACGGCTCCTCGGACCCGGGTCCCAGTCGGCAGGGAGAGCTGGTCGACACCGAGGCCTCTCGGACCTGGGACCGAGTCGGCCGGGAGAGATGGTGGACCCCATATCACTTGGGACCAGGGTCCAATTCACCCGGGACAGCGGCTTGACCCCACAAATCCTTGGACCCAGGTCCGAATTGGTCAGGACATCTGGTTGACCTAGATAAGATCGAACCCAGGAACATTTCTGCCGGGAGTGATGGTTCACCCAGCGGCCACTTAGACCCTTGGACCCAGGGTCGAGTCAGCCAGGACCACTATTCGACCACATGACCATTTGGACCCGGGGTCCGAGTCGACCGGTAGAGCGGGACGACCCCGTGGCCTCTCAGAACCTGGACCATGTCGCCCGGGACAATTGGTTGTGCCCATGGTACCTCGTTCCTGGGACTGACTCAGCCGGGAAAGCTGGTCGAAAAAGAGCTACACGGACACGGGTCTGTGTCTGCCGGGACAGTGGGTTGACCCCAAGTCAGCTCGAACCCGGGACCGAGTCGGCCAGGATAGCTGGTCGAAACTTGGACACTCGGACCCGGGACAGAATCAGCCGGGACATCACGTCAACCCCTTGGATGCCTGGACATGGGAACGAGTCGCCCGGGAAAGCTGGTCAACAGTGCAGCCGCTTGCACCCGGGAATGATTCGGACAGGACAGCTGGTCGACCCCTCAGACCCTCGGTGGGGCATGAGTCGGTCGGGATAGCTTGTCGAAAGCTCGGCATCTTGGACCCGGTGTCTGAGTTGGCGGGGACAGCTGGTCAACCCCGTTTCAGTTCTGACGCAGGACCGAGTTGGCTGGGATAGCTGGTTAACATCCAGGCGCTGCGGACCCTCTGTCCCTCGGTCTCTCCGGCCCAGGAATATAATCGGCCTGGACAGCTGTTTGAGCCTCTGCCCCACAGACAGGTGGTCTGAGTGGGATGGGACTCCCAGCCGACCGTGCAGCCACTTGGACCTGGGGGTCCTACGTGCCCTTGAGAGCTGGGTGACATCGTGGCCCCTTGGACCCGGGCGAGAGTCAGCCAGGTCAGCTGGTGGACCCCGCCCACCCTGGGACCCTCGGACCTGGGACCGAGTCGCCCGGGACTGCTGGTCGACCCAGCGGCAGCTTGGACCAGGGAAATGTAGGCCGGGACAGCTGGTCGACCCCGCGTCCCCTTGGACCCAGGGTCTGAGTCGGTCAGGACATCTGGTCGACCCAGCCCCTCTCGTTCCTTGGACCCAGCATCGAGTCAGCCAGGACACACATTTCACCACGCGACCCCTCGTGGCACCTCGCCCCTCTACAGCAAGTCAGCCGGGAGAGCTTCTTGACTTGCAGAACGACCCCGCACCAGCTCGGACCAGGGACCATGTCGGCTGGGTCAGCTGGTCAAACCCGCGACAGCTTGGACACAGGACTGAGTCGGCTGGGACAGCCTGTCGACCCCATGGCCCTTGTGACACAGGACCGAGACGGCCGGGACTACTGGTCCGCCCTCGGTTCCTTGGACACGGAACCGAGTCCCCTGGGACAGTTGGTCGACCCCAAGTATCCTTGGACCCGGGCTCCTAATTGGCCGGGACAGCTGGTTGACTCCAGCCCACATCGGAACCTCGGACTAGAGACCGACTGGCCCGGGACAGCTATTTGACCACGCGGGAGCTCGGACAAGGGACACAGTTGGCCGGGAGTGCTGGTCGACCCAGAGGCCCCTCGGACTTGTGGTCCGATTTGGCCGGGAGATCTGGTCGACCCCGCCACCCTCGGACTCTCGGACAAGGGATCGAGTTAGCCGGGGCAGAAGGTCGACCCTGCAACCACTAGGGCCCGGGATCCGATTCGGCCAGGACAGCTGGTCCACCCCTTGGACACTCGGACCCGTGATGGAATCAGCCGTGACAGAGTCGTCTGGGACAGCTGGTTGAAGCTGCATCAGCTCGGACCCGGGACAGAGTCGGCCGGGATAGCAGGTCGACCACACACCTCCTCAGACCCGGGTACGAGTCACCCGGTATAGCTGCTCGAACCTACGGCAGCTCAGACCCTGGACGGAGTTGTCCGATACAGCTGGTCGACACCTCGTCAGCTTGGAACCCGGACCGTATCAGCCGGGAGAGCTGGTCTACCCCACAGTTTTTTGGACCCGGGACCGAGTCGGTCCGGATAAGTGGTCGAAGCAGCAGCAGCTTAGATCCAGGACTGAGTAAGGTGGGACAGCTGTTCGACACCGTGGCCCTTCGGACCCGGGATCGAGTCTGCCAGGATAGCTGGTAAAACACACAGCTCCTCAGACCTGGGTGAAAGACTGCCCGGACAGCTGGTCAAACCCGCGTCAACTCCAACACGGTACCGTGTTGGCCGGGATTGCTGGACCACACCACCGGGCTCGGACCCGGGGCAGAGTGGGCTGGTTTATCTGCTCGACCCCACAGCTACTCGGACCCGGGTCCGTGTAACCTGGGACATCTGGATGACACCTCGGTAGCTCGGACCTGGGACCGATTGGGCGGGTATAACTGGTCGATGCCACGGATCCTCAGACCCGGGTCCGTGTCAGCCAGGAGAGCTGGTCGACCCAGAGGCCCCTCGGACCTGGGACCGAGTCGGCCGGGACAGCTGGTCGAAACCTCGCCTCCTTGGACAGGGGAAGGACGCACCCGGGACCGTTGGTCGACCCCAAGGATTCTCGGACCCGGGTTCCGAATTGGCCGGGACAGCAGGTTGACTCTACCCCGCATCGGAACCTCGGACCAGAGACCGAGTGGCCCGGGACAGCTGTTTGACCACGCGGGAGCTCGGACAAGGGACACATTTGGCCGGGAGGGCTGGTCGACCCAGAGGCCCCTCGGACTTGTGGTCCGATGCGGCCGGGAGATCTGGTCGACCCCACCACCCCCGGACACTCGGACAAAGGATCGAGTCGGCCGGGGCAGAAGGTCGTCCCTGCAACCACTAGGGCCCGGGATCCGATTCAGCCGGGACAGCTGGTCCACCCATTGGACACTCGGACCCGCGACGGAATCAGCTGGGACAGCACGTCGACCCCTTGGCTGCTTGGACATGGGAACGAGTCGCCCGGGAAAGCTGGACAACAGCGCAGCCGCTTACACCCGGGAATGAGACGGACAAGACAGCTGGTCGACCCCTCAGACCCTCGGTGGGGCATGAGTCGGTCGGGGCTGCTTGTCGAAAGCTCGGCACCTTGGACCCGGTGTCCGAGTTGGCGGGGACAGCTGGTCAACCCGGTTTCAGCTCTGACGCAGAACCGAGTCGGCGGTGATAGCTGGTTAACCGCCAGGCCCTGCAGAGCTTCTGTCCCTCGGTCTCTCCGGCCCAGGAATATATTCGGCCTGGACAGCTGTTCCACCTCTGCCCCACGGACCCGTGGTCCATGTGGGATGGAACTCCTGTCCAACCGTGCAGCCCCTTGGACCTGGGGGACCTAGTGGCCTGAGACAGCTGGGTGACATCATGGCCTCTTGGACCAGGGCGAGAGTCAGCCGGGACTGCTGGTTGTCCCCGCCCACCCTGGGACCCTCGGACTTGGGACCGAGTCTCCCGGGACTGCTGGTCGACCCCGCGGCAGCACGGACCAGGGAAATGTAGGCCGGGACAGCTGGTCGACACCAGGGCCCCTTGGATCCCGACTATGATTCGGTAAGGACAACTGGTTGACCTCGCCCCCTCTCATTCCTTGGACCCAGCAGCGAGTCAGCTGGGACAAATATTTCACCACGAGACCCCTCGCAGCACCTCGCCCCTCAACAGCAAGTCGGCCAGGAGAGCTGGTTGACCCTGCAACCCCTCAGACAAGGGGTCCGAGTCATCCGGGATAGCTGGTCGACCAAGCGGCCCCTCAGTCTCGGGAACGATTCGGCCCGGGTAGTTGGTCGACACCATGGCAGCTCAGACAGGGGACTGAGTGGGTTGGGAGAGCTGGTCGACGTCTCGGACCCTCGGTCCCAGGGACCTTGTTGGCCGAGAAGGCTGGTCAACCCCGAGGCAGCTCGGACTCGCGACCGAGTGGCCCGGGACAGCTGTTTGACCACGTGGGAGCTCGGACAAGGGACACAGTTGGCCGGGAGGGCTGGTCGACCCAGAGGCCCCTCGGACTTGTGGCCCGATTCCGCCGGGAGATCTGGTCGACCCCGCCACCCCCGGACACTTGGACAAGGGATCAAGTCGGCCGGGGCAGAAGGTCGTCCCTGCAACCACTAGGGCCCGGGATCCGATTCGGCCGGGACAGCTGGTCCACCCATTGGACACTCGGACCCGGGACCGAATCAGCCAGGATAGAACGTTGACCCCTTGGCTGCTTGGACATGGGAACGAGTCGCCCGGGAAAGCTGGTCAACAGTGCAGCCGCTTGCACCCGGGAATGAGTCGGACAGGGCAGCTGGTCGACCCCTCAGACCCTCGGTGGGGCATGAGTCGGTCGGGGCTGCTTGTCGAAAGCTCGGCACCTTGGACCCGGTGTCTGAGTTGGCGGGGCACCTGGTCAACCCCGTTTCAGCTCTGACGCAGGACCGAGTCAGCTGTGATAGCTGGTTAACCGCCAGACCCTGCGGACCCTCTGTCCCTCGGTCTCTCCGGCCCAGGAATATAATCGACCTGGACAGCTGTTCGAGCCTCTGCCCCACAGACAGGTGGTCTGAGTGGGATGGGACTCCCGGATGACCAAGCAGCGCCTTGGACCTTGGGGACTTGGTGCCCGGGACAGCTGGGTGCCATCGTGGCCCCTTGGACCCGGGCGAGAGTCAGCCGGGACAGCTGTTGGACCCCGCCCACCCTGGGAACCTCGGACCTGGGACCGAGTCGCCCGGGACTGCTGGTCGATGCCGCGGCAGCTCGGACCAGTGAAAGAGTCGGCTGAGACAGCTGGTTGACGCCGCATCAGCGCGGACCCGGGACGGAGTCGGCCGGGATAGCAGGTCGACCACACACCTCCTCAGGCCCGGGTCCGAGTCACCCGGTACAGCTGCTCCAACCTACGGCAGCTCGGACCCGAGACGGAGTCGTCCGGTACAGCTGGTCAACGCCTCGTCAGCTCGGAACCAGGACCGTGTCAGCCCGGAGAGCTGGTCTATCCCATAGTTTTTTGGACCCGGGACCGAATCGGTCAGGATAGGTGGTAGAAGCCGCATCAGCACAGACCCAGGACCGAGTCAGGTGGGACAGCTGTTCGACACCGTGGCCCTTCGGACCCGGGACCGAGTCTGCCGGGATAGCTGGTCAACCCCACAGCTCCTCAGACCTGGGTCCAAGACTGCCCGGACAGTTGGTCAAACCCGCGTCAGCTCCAACCCGCGACCGTGTTGGCCGGGATTGCTGGACCCCACACCTCCGCGCTCGGACACGGGACAGAGTGGGCCGGTATATCTGCTCGACCCCACAGCTACTCAGACCCGGCTCCGTGTCACCTGGGACATCTGGATGACACAATGGTAGCTCGGACCCGGGACCGAGTTGGCTGGTATAACTGGTCTATGCCACGGCTCCTCAGACCCGGGTCTGAGTCGGCCGGGAGATCTGGTCGACACCGAGGCCCCTCGGACCTGGGACCGAGTCGGCTGGTATAACTGGTCTATGCCATGGCACCTCGGACCCGGGTCCGAGTCAGCTGGGAGATCTGTTCGACCCCGAGGCCCCTCGGACCTGGGACCGAGTCGGCCGGGAGAGCTGGTCGACCCCATATCACTTGGGACCAGGGTTCGAGTCACCCGGGACAGCGGCTTGACCCCACAGCTCCTCGGACCCGGGTCTGAATTTTTCAGGAGATCTGGTTGACCTCGATAAGATCGAACCCAGGAATGTTTCCGCGGGAAAGTTGGTTGACCCAGCGGCCCCTCAGACCCTTGGAGCCAGGGTCGAGTCAGCCGGGAGCAGTATTCGACCACGTGACCATTCGGACCCGGGGTCCGAGTCGGCCGGGAGAGCTGGTCGACCCCGCGGCCCCTCAGAACCTGGACCATGTCGCCCGGGATAATTGGTTGAGCCCACGGTACTTCGTACCCGGGACCGAGTCAGCCGGGAAAGCTGGTCGACCAAAGAGCTACACGGACACGGGTCTGTGTCATCCGGGACAGCGGGTTCACCCCACGTCAGCTCGAACCCGGGACCGAGTCGGCCGGGATACCTGGTCGAACACTTGGACACTCGGACCCGGGATGGAATCAGCCGGGACAGCACGTCGACCCCTTGGCTGCTTGGACATGGGAACGAGTCGCCCGGGAATGCTGGTCAACAACGCAGCTGCTTGCACCTTGGAATGAGTCGGACAGGACACCTGGTCGACAACTCAGACACTCCGTGGGGCATGAGTCGGTCGGGACAGCTTGTCGAAAGCTCGGCATATTGGGCCGGGTGTCCGAGTCGGCTCGGAGAGCTGGTCAACCCTGCGGTAACTCAGACCCACTGTCCGAGTCGGCGGGGACAGCTGTTCCACCCCGTTTCAGTTCTGACGCAGGACCGAGTCGGCTGTGATAGCTGCTTAACCGCCAGGCCCTGCGGACCCTCTGTCCCTCGGTCTCTCCGGCCCAGGAACATAATCGGCCTGGACAGCTGTTCCACCCTCTGCCCCACGGACCCGTTGTCCGAGTGGGACAGGACTCACAGCCGACCTTGCAGCCAATTGGACCTGGGGCAACTAGGTGCCCGGGACAGCTGGGTGACATCCTGGCCCCTTGGACCCGGGCGAGAGTCAGCCGTGTCAGATGGTGGACCCCGCCCACCCTGGGACCCTCGGAGCTGGGACCGAGTCGCCCGGGACTGCTGGTCGACCCCGCGGCAGCTCGGAGCAGGGAAATTTAGGCCAGGACAGCTGGTTGACCCCGCGGCCCCTTGGAGCCGGGGTCTGAGTCGGTCAGGACAACTGGTCGACCCCGCCCCCTCTCGTTCCTTGGACCCAGCAGCGAGTCAGCCGGGACAAATATTTCACCACGAGACCCCTCGCGGCACCTCTCTCCTCAGCAGCAAGACGGCCGGGAGAATTGGTTGACCCTGCAGCCCCTCAGACCCGGGGTCCGAGTCATCCGGGATAGCTGGTCGACCACGCGGCCCCTCGGTCTCGGGAACGAGTCAGCCGGGGTAGTTGGTCGACACCATGGCAGCTCAGACAGGGGACTGAGTGGGTTGGGAGAGCTGGTCGACGTCTCGGACCCTCGGTCCTAGGGACCTTGTTGGCCAGGAGACCTGGTCAACCCCAAGGCAGCTCGAACCCGGGACCGAGTCAGCCGGGAAAGCTGGTAGAACCCACGGCCCCTGGGACGCAGGACCATGTCGGCCGGGAGAACTGGTTGACCTCGCGGAACCCCGGTCCCGGGAATGAGTCGGCCGGGACAGCTGGTCGACCCCGCACCAGCTCGGACCAGGGACCATGTCGGCTGGGTCAGCTGGTCAACCACGCGGCAGCTTGGACACAGGACTGAGTCGGCTGGGACAGCCTGTCGACCACGTGACCCTTGTGACACAGGACCGAGGCGGCCGGGACAGCTGGTCGAACCCTCAGCTCTTTGGACACGGGACCGAGTCACCCGGGACAGTTGGTCGACCCCAAGGATCCTCGGACCCGGGGTCCGAATTGGCCGGGACATCTGGTGGACTCCAGCCCGCATCGGAACCTCGGACCAGAGACCGAGTGGCCCGGGACAGCTGTTTGAACACGCGGCAGCTCCTACAAGGGACAGAGTTGGCCGGGAGGGCTGGTCGACCCAGAGGCCCCTCGGACTTGTGGTCCGATTCGGCCGGGAGATCTGGTCGACCCCGGACACTCGGACAAGGGATCGAGTCGGCCAGGGCAGAAGGTCGTCCCTGCAACCAATAGGGCCCGGGATCCTATTTGGCCGGGACAGCTTGTCCACTCCTTGGAAACTCGGACCCGGGACGGAATCAGCCGGGACAGCGCGTCAACCCCTTGGCTGCTTGGACATGGGAACGAGTCGCCCGGGTAAGCTGGTCAACAGCGCAGCCGCTTGCACCAGGGAATGAGTCAGACAGGACAGCTGGTCGACCCCTCAGACCCTCGGTGGGGCATGAGACGGTCGGGACAGCTTGTCGAAAGCTCGGCACCTTGGACCCGGTGTCCGAGTCGGCGGGTCACCTGGTCAACCCCGTTTCAGCTCTGACGCAGGACCGAGTCAGCTGTGATAGCTGGTTAACCGCCAGGCCCTGCGGACCCTCTGTCCCTCGGTCTCTCCGGCCCAGGAATATAATCGACCTGGACAGCTGTTCGAGCCTCTGCCCCACAGACAGGTGGTCTGAGTGGGATGGGACTCCTGGACGACCAAGCAGCGCCTTGGACCTTGGGGTCTTGGTGCCCGGGACAGCTGGGTGCCATCGTGGTCCCTTGGACCCGGGGAGAGTCAGCCGGGACAGCTGTTGGACCCCGCCCACCCTGGGACCCTCGGACCTGGGACCGAGTTGCCCGGGACTGCTGGTCGACGCCGCGGCAGCTCGGACCAGTGAAAGAGTCGGCTGGGACAGCTGGTTGACGCCGCATCAGCGCGGACCCGGGACGGAGTCGGCCGGGATAGCAGGTCGAACACTTGGACACTCGGACCCGGGACAGAATCAGCCGGGACAGCACGTCGACCCCTTGGCTGCTTGGACATGGGAACGAGTCACCCGGGAAAGCTGGTCAACAGCGCAGCCGCTTGCACCAGGGAATGAGTCGGACAGGAGAGCTGGTCGACCCCTCAGACCCTCGGTGGGGCATGAGTCGGTCGGGACAGTTTGTCGAAAGCTCGGCAGCTTGGACCTAGTGTCCGAGTCGGCGGGGACAGCTGGTCAACACCGTTTCAGCTCTGACGCAGGACCGATTCGGCTGTAATAGCTGCTTAACCGCCAGGCCCTGCGGACCCTCTGTCCCTCGGTCTCTCCGGCTCAGGAATATAATCGGCCTGGACAGCTGTTCCACCCTCTGCCCCACGGACCTGTGGTCTGATAGGGACGGGATTTCCGGCCGACCGTTAAGCCCCTTGGACCTGGGGGACCAAGGTGCCTGGGACAGCTGTGTGACATCAGGGCCCCTTGGACCCGGGCAAGACTCAGCCAGGACTGCTGTTGGACCCCGCCCACCCTGGGACCCTCAGACTTCGGACCGAGTCTCCCGGGACTGCTGGTCGACCCCGCGGCAGCACGGACCAGGGAAATGTAGGCCGGGATAGCTGGTCGACCCCACGGCCCCTTGGATTCCGGCTATGATTCGGTCAGGACAACTGGTTGACCTCGCCCCCTCTCATTCCTTGGACCCAGCAGCGAGTCAGCCGTGACACATATTTCACCACGAGACCCCTCGCAGCACCTCGCCCCTCAACAGCAAGTCGGCCAGGAGAGCTGGTTGACCCTGCAGCCCCTCAGACAAGGGGTCCGAGTCACCCGGGATAGCTGGTCGACCAAGCGGCCCCCTCAGTCTCGGGAACGATTCGGCCCGGGTAGTTGGTCGACACCATGGCAGCTCAGACAGGG
This sequence comes from Phacochoerus africanus, assembly GCF_016906955.1. Taxonomy (NCBI): domain Eukaryota; kingdom Metazoa; phylum Chordata; class Mammalia; order Artiodactyla; family Suidae; genus Phacochoerus; species Phacochoerus africanus. The sequence goes on from NW_025927324.1 coordinate 34,269, forward strand.
GACTGAGTGGGTTGGGAGAGCTGGTCGACGTCTCGGACCCTCGGTCCCAGGGACCTTGTTGGCCGGGAAAGCTGGTCAACCCCGAGGCAACTCCGAACCGAGACCGAGTGGCCCGGGACAGCTGTTTGACCACGCGTTAGCTCGGACAAGGGACACAGTTGGCCGGGAGGGCTGGTCGACCCAGAGGCCCCTCGGACTTGTGGCCCGATTCCGCCGGGAGATCTGGTCGACCCCGCCACCCCCCGGACACTTGGACAAGGGATCAAGTCGGCCGGGGCAGAAGGTCGACCTTGCAACCACTAGGGCCCGGGATCCTATTCGGCTGGGACAGCTGGTCCACACCTTGGACACTCGGACCCGGAACGGAATCAGCCGGGACAGCACATCGACCCCTTGTCTGCTTGGACACGGGAACGAGTCGCCCGGGAATGCTGGTCAACAACGCAGCTGCTTGCACCTTGGAATGAGTCGGACAGGACACCTGGTCGACAACTCAGACACTCCGTGGGGCATGAGTCGGTCGGGACAGCTTGTCGAAAGCTCGGCATATTGGGCCGGGTGTCCGAGTCGGCTCGGAGAGCTGGTCAACCCTGCGGTAACTCAGACCCACTGTCCGAGTCGGCGGGGACAGCTGTTTCCACCCCGTTTCAGTTTCTGACGCAGGACCGAGTCGGCTGTGATAGCTGCCTTAACCGCCAGGCCCTGCGGACCCTCTGTCCCTCGGTCTCTCCGGCCCAGGAAATAATCGGCCTGGACAGCTGTTCCACCCTCTGCCCCACGGACCCGTTGTCCGAGTGGGACAGGACTCACAGCCGACCTTGCAGCCAATTGGACCTGGGGCAACTAGGTGCCCGGGACAGCTGGGTGACATCCTGGCCCCTTGGACCCGGGCGAGAGTCAGCCGTGTCAGATGGTGGACCCCGCCCACCCTGGGACCCTCGGAGCTGGGACCGAGTCGCCCGGGACTGCTGGTCGACCCCGCGGCAGCTCGGAGCAGGGAAATTTAGGCCAGGACAGCTGGTTGACCCCGCGGCCCCTTGGACCCGTGGTCTGAGTCGGTCAGGGACAACTGGTCGACCCCGCCCCCTCTCGTTCCTTGGACCCAGCAGCGAGTCAGCCGGGACAAATATTTCACCACGAGACCCCTCGCGGCACCTCTCTCCTCAGCAGCAAGACGGCCGGGAGAATTGGTTGACCCTGCAGCCCCTCAGACCCGGGGTCCGAGTCATCCGGGATAGCTGGTCGACCACGCGGCCCCTCGGTCTCGGGAACGAGTCAGGCCGGGGTAGTTGGTCGACACCATGGCAGCTCAGACAGGGGACTGAGTGGGTTGGGAGAGCTGGTCGACTGTCTCGGACCCTCGGCCTAGGGACCTTGTTGGCCGGGGAGACCTGGTCAACCCCAAGGCAGCTCGAACCCGGGACCGAGTCGGCAGGGAAAGCTGGTAGAACCCACGGCCCCTGGGACGCAGGACCATGTCGGCCGGGAGAACTGGTTGACCTCGGGAACCCCGGTCCCGGGAATGAGTCGGCCAGGACAGTTGGTCGACCCCGCACCAGCTCGGACCAGGGACCATGTCGGCTGGGTCAGCTGGTCAACCACGCGGCAGCTTGGACACAGGACTGAGTCGGCTGGGACAGCCTGTCGACCACGTGACCCTTGTGACACAGGACCGAGGCAGGCCGGGACAGCTGGTCGAACCCTCGGCTCTTTGGACACGGGACCGAGTCACCCGGGACAGTTGGTCGACCCCAAGGATCCTCGGACCCGGGGTCCGAATTGGCCGGGACAGCTGGTTGACTCCAGCCCTGCATTCGGAACCTCGGACCAGAGACCGAGTGGCCCGGGACAGCTGTTTGACCACGTGGCAGCTCGGACAAGGGACAGAGTTGGACGGGAGGGCTGGTCGACCCAGAGGCCCCTCGGACTTGTGGTCCGATTCGGCCAGGAGATCTGGGCGACCCCGCCACCCCCGGACACTCAGACAAGGGATCGAGTCGGCCAGGGCAGAAGGTCGACCCTGCAACCACTAGGGCCCGGGATCCGATTCGGCCAGGACAGCTTGTCCACTCCTTGGACACTCGGACCGGGGACGGAATCAGCCGGGACAGCACGTCGACCCCTTGGCTGCTTGGACATGGGAACGAGTCACCCGGGTAAGCTGGTCAACAGCGCAGCCGCTTGCACCAAGGAATGAGTCAGACAGGACAGCTGGTCGACCCCTCAGACCCTCGGAGGGGCATGAGACGGTCGGGACAGCTTGTCGAAAGCTTGGCACCTTGGACCCGGTGTCCGAGTCAGCGGGTCAGCTGGCAACCCCGTTTCAGCTCTGACGCAGGATCCGAGTCAGCTGTGATAGCTGGTTAACCGCCAGACCCTGCGGACCCTCTGTCCCTCGGTCTCTCCGGCCCAGGAATATAATCGACCTGGACAGCTGTTCGAGCCTCTGCCCCACAGACAGGTGGTCTGAGTGGGATGGGACTCCCAGATGACCAAGCAGCGCCTTGGACCTTGGGGACTTGGTGCCCGGGACAGCTGGGTGCCATCGTGGCCCCTTGGACCCGGGCGAGAGTCAGCCGGGACAGCTGTTGGACCCCGCCCACCCTGGGACCCTCGGATCTGGGACCGAGTCCCCCGGGACTGCTGGTCGATGCCGCGGCAGCTCGGACCAGTGAAAGAGTCGGCTGGGACAGCTGGTTGACCGCCGCATCAGCACGGACCCAGGACGGAGACGCCGGGATAGCAGGTCGACCACACACCTCCTCAGGCCCGGGTCCGAGTCACCCGGTACAGCTGCTCGAACCTACGCAGCTCGGACCCGAGACGGAGTCGTCGGTACAGCTGGTCGACGCCTCGTCAGCTCGGAACCAGGACCGTGTCAGCCGGGAGAGCTGGTCTACCCATTGTTTTTTGGACCCGGGACCGAATCGGTCAGGATAGGTGGTAGAAGCCGCATCAGCTCAGACCCAGGACCGAGTCAGGTGGGACAGCTGTTCGACACCGTGGCCCTTCGGACCCGGGACTGAGTCTGCCGGGATAGCTGGTCAACCCCGCAGCTCCTCAGACCTGGGTCCAAGACTGCCCGGACAGTTGCTCAAACCCGCGTCAGCTCCAACCCGCGACCGTGTTGGCCGGGATTGCTGGACCACACCTCCGCGCTCGGACACGGGACAGAGTGGGCCGGTATATCTGCTCGACCCCACAGCTACTCGACCCGGTCCGTGTCACCTGGGACATCTGGATGACACAATGGTAGCTCGGACCCGGGACCGAGTTGGCTGGTATAACTGGTCTATGCCACGGCTCCTCAGATCCGGGTCCGAGTCGGCCGGGAGATCTGGTCGACACCGAGGCCCCTCGGACCTGGGACCGAGTCGGCCGAGAGAGCTGGTCGACCCCATATCACTTGGGACCAGGGTCCGTTTCAGCCGGGAGAGCGGCTTGACCCCACAGCTCCTCGGACCCGGGTCTGAATTTTTCAGGAGATCTGGTTGACCTCGATAAGATCGAACCCAGGAATGTTTCCGCCGGGAGAGTTGGTTGACCCAGCGGCCCCTCAGACCCTTGGAGCCAGGGTCGAGTCAGCCGGGAGCAGTATTCGACCACGTGACCATTCGGACCCGGGGTCCGAGTCGGCCGGGAGAGCTGGTCGACCCCGCGGCCCCTCAGAACCTGGACCATGTCGCCCGGGACAATTGGTTGAGCCCACGGTACTTCGTACCCGGGACCGAGTCAGCCGGGAAAGCTAGTCGACCAAAGAGCTACACGGACACGGGTCTGTGTCTGCCGGGACAGCGGGTTCACCCCACTCAGCTCGAACCCGGGACCGAGTCAGCCGTGATAGCTGTTCGAACCCACAGATGTTTGGACCCGGGACCTAGTCGGTCGGGATATGTGGTCGAACCCGCATCAGATCAGACACAGGACCGAGTCAGCAGGGACAGCTTTTCGACCCCTTGGCCCCTTGGACCCTCGACCAAGTCTGCTGGGATAGCTGGTCAACCCCACAGCTCCTCAGACCTGGGTCCAAGACTGCCAGGACAGCTGGTCAAACCTGCGTCAGCTCCAACCTGGGACCCTGTTGGCCAGGATTGCTGGAAAACACCGCCGGGCTCGGACCCGGGACAGAGTGGGCCGTTATATCTAGTCGAACACACAGCTACCCGGACACGGGTCTGAGACTGTCGGGACAGCTGGTCGACCACGCGGCCCCTGGGACAGGGAGTACATGGCGGACGGGACACCTGGTCGAACACGTGTCAGCTCGGCACTGGGACCGAGTCGGCCGGTAGATCTGGTCCAACACACAGCTCCTCACTCCCGGGTCCGTGTCACCTGGGACATCTGGATGACACCACGGTAGCTCGGACACGTGACCGAGTGGGCCGGTATAACTGGTTGATGCCACGGCTCCTGGCACGTGGATCCGAGTCTGCGGGGAGAGCTGGACAACCCCGAGGTCCCTCGCACCCGGGGTCTGAGTCGGCCAGGAGAGCTGGACGACCCCGCAGCCCCTCAGAACCTAGACCATGTTGCCCGGGACAATTCGTTGAGACAATGGTACTCTGTTCCCGGGACCAAGTCACCCAGGAAAGCTGGTCCACCAAAGAGCTACACGGACACGGGTCTGTGTCTACCGGGACAGCGGGTTGACACCACGTCAGTTCAAACCCGGGAACGAGGCGGCCGGGACAGCTGGTCGACCCCGCACCAGCTCGGACCAGGGACCATGCCGGCTGGGTCTGCTGTTCAAACACGCGGCAGCTTGGACACAGGATTGAGTCGGCTGGGACAGCCTGTCGACCCCGTGGCTCTTGTGACACAGGACCGAGGCAGCCGGGACAGCTGGTCGACCCCTCGGCTCCTTGGACACGGGACCGAGTCGCCCGGGACAGTTGGTCGAACCAAAGGAACTTCAGACCCGGGGTCCAAATTGGCCGGGACAGCTGGTTGACTCCAGCCCGTATCGGAACAACGGACCAGAGACCGAGTGGCCCGGGACAGCTGTTTGACCACGCGGGAGCTCGGACAAGGGACACTGTTGGCCGGGAGGGCTGGTCGACCCAGAGGCCCCTCGGACTTGTGGTCCGATTCGGCCGGGAGATCTGGTCGACCCCGCCACCCCCGGACACTCGGACAAGGGATCGAGTCGGCCGGGGCAGAAGGTCGACCCTGCAACCTCTAGGGCCCGGGATCCGATTCGGCTGGGACAGCTGGTCCATCCCTTGGACACTCGGACCCGGGACGGAATCAGCTGGGACAGCACGTCGACCCCTTGGCTGCTTGGACATGGGAACGTGTCGTCCAGGAAAGCTGGTCAACAGTGCAGCCGCTTGCACCCGGGAATGAGGCGGACAGGACAGCTGGTCGACCCCTCAGACCCTCGGTGGGGCATGAGACTGTCGGGACAGCTTGTCGAAATCTCGTCACCTTGGACCGGGTGTCCGAGTCGGCTCCGAGAGCTGGTCAACCCTGCGGCAACTCAGACCCGGGTCCGAGTCACCCGGTACAGCTGCTCAAAACTCCGGCAGCTCAGACCCGGGACGGCATCCTCCGGTTGCTGGTCGACACCTCATCAGCTCAGAACCAGGACCGTGTTAGCTGGGAGAGCTGGTGTACCCCAGAGTATTTTGGACCCGGGACCGAGTCGGTCGGGATAGGTGGTCGAAGCCGCATCAGCTCAGACCCAGGACCGAGTCAGGAGGGACAGCTGTTTGACCCCGTGGCCCCTCGGACCCTCGACCGATTCTGCCGGGATGGCTGGTCAAACCCAGGGCTCCTCAGACCAGGGTCCAAGACTGCCCAGAGAGCTGGTCAAACCCGCGTCAGCTCCAACCCGGGACCGTGTTGGCTGGAATTGCTGGACCACACCGATGGGCTCAGACCCGGGACAGAGTGGGCCGGTATATCTGGTCGACCCCACAGCTACTCGGACCCGGGTCCATGTCACCTGGGGCCGTGTCGGCCGGGAAAGCTGGTCGACACCGAGGCCCCTCGGATCTGGGACCGAGTAGGCCAGGAGAGCTGGTCGACCCCATATCACTTGGGACCAGGGTTCGATTCACCCGGGGACAGGCTTGACCCCACAGCTCCTCAGACCCGGGTCCGAATTGGTCTGATCTGGTTGACCTCGATAAGATCGAACCCAGGAACATTTCCGCCGGGAGAACTGGTCGACCCAGCGTCCCCTCAGACCCTTGGAGCCAGGGTCGAGTCAGCTGGGACCAGTATTTGACCACGTGACCATTCGGACCAGGGGTCTGAGTCGGCCGGGAGAGCTGGTCGACCCCGCGGCCCCTCAGAACCTGGACCATGTCGCCAGGAACAATTGGTTGACCCCATGGTACTTCGTACCCGGGACTGAGTCAGCCAGGAAAGCTGGTCGGCCCAAAAGCTACACGGAAACGGGTCTGGATCTGCCGGGACAGCGGGTTGACCCCACATCAGCTTAAAATTGGGACCGTTTCGGCCGGGATAGCTGGTCGACACCTTGGACACTCGGACCCGGGAAGGAATCAGCTGGGACAGCACGTCAACCCCTTGGCTGCTTGGACATGGGAACGTGTCGCCCGGGAAAGCTGGTCAACAGCGCAGCCACTTGCAGCCGGGAATGAGTCGGACAGGACAGCTGGTCGACCCCTCAGACCCTCGGTGGGGCATGAGACGGTCGGGACAGCTTGTCGAAAGCTCGGCACCTTGGACCCGGTGTCCGAGTCAGCGGGTCAGCTGGTCAACCCCGTTTCAGCTCTGACGCAGGACCGAGTCAGCTGTGATAGCTGGTTAACCGCCAGACCCTGCGGACCCTCTGTCCCTCGGTCTCTCCGGCCCAGGAATATAATCGACCTGGACAGCTGTTCGAGCCTCTGCCCCACAGACAGGTGGTCTGAGTGGGATGGGACTCCCAGATGACCAAGCAGCGCCTTGGACCTTGGGGTCTTGGTGCCCGGGACAGCTGGGTGCCATCGTGGCCCCTTGGACCCGGGCGAGAGTCAGCCGGGACAGCTGTTGGACCCCGCCCACCCTGGGAACCTCGGACCTGGGACCGAGTCGCCCGGGACTGCTGGTCGATGCCGCGGCAGCTCGGACCAGTGAAAGAGTCGGCTGGGACAGCTGGTTGACGCCGCATCAGCGCAGACCCGGGACGGAGTCGGCCGGGATAGCAGGTCGACCACACACCTCCTCAGGCCCGGGTCCGAGTCACCCGGTACAGCTGCTCGAACCTACGCCAGCTCGGACCCGAGACGGAGTCATCTGGTACAGCTGGTCGACACCTCGTCAGCTTGGAACCAGGACCGTGTCAGCCGGGAGAGCTGGTCCACCCCATTGTTTTTTGGACCCGGGACCGAATCGGTCAGGATAGGTGGTAGAAGCCGCATCAGCTCAGACCCAGGACCGAGTCAGGTGGGACAGCTGTTCGACACCGTGGCCCTTTGGACCCGGGACTGAGTCTGCCGGGATAGCTGGTCAACCCCACAGCTCCTCAGACCTGGGTCCAAGACTGCCCGGACAGTTGCTCAAACCCGCGTCAGCTCCAACCCGCGACCGTGTTGGCCGGGATTGCTGGACCACACCTCCGCGCTCGGACACGGGACAGAGTGGGCCGGTATATCTGCTCGACCCCACAGCTACTCGCACCCGGGTCCGTGTCACCTGGGACATCTGGATGACACAATGGTAGCTCGGACCCGGGACCGAGTTGGCTGGTATAACTGGTCTATGCCACGGCTCCTCAGATCCGGGTCCGAGTCAGCCGGGAGATCTGGTCGACACCGAGGCCCCTCGGACCTGGGACCGAGTCGGCCGAGAGAGCTGGTCGACCCCATATCACTTGGGACCAGGGTCCGTTTCAGCCGGGAGAGCGGCTTGACCCCACAGCTCCTCGGACCCGGGTCTGAATTTTTCAGGAGATCTGGTTGACCTCGATAAGATCGAACCCAGGAATGTTTCCGCCGGGAGAGTTGGTTGACCCAGCGTCCCCTCAGACCCTTGGAGCCAGGGTCGAGTCAGCCGGGAGCAGTATTCGACCACGTGACCATTCGGACCCGGGGTCCGAGTCGGCCGGGAGAGCTGGTCGACCCCGCGGCCCCTCAGAACCTAGACCATGTCGCCCGGGACAATTGGTTGAGCCCACGGTACTTCGTACCCGGGACCGAGTCAGCCGGGAAAGCTAGTCGACCAAAGAGCTACACGGACACGGGTCTGTGTCTGCCGGGACAGCGGGTTCACCCCACTCAGCTCGAACCCGGGACCGAGTCAGCCGTGATAGCTGTTCGAACCCACAGATGTTTGGACCCGGGACCTAGTCGGTCGGGATATGTGGTCGAACCCGCATCAGATCAGACACAGGACCGAGTCAGCAGGGACAGCTTTTCGACCCCTTGGCCCCTTGGACCCTCGACCAAGTCTGCTGGGATAGCTGGTCAACCCCACAGCTCCTCAGACCTGGGTCCAAGACTGCCAGGACAGCTGGTCAAACCCGCGTCAGCTCCAACCTGGGACCCTGTTGGCCAGGATTGCTGGAAAACACCGCCGGGCTCGGACCCGGGACAGAGTGGGCCATTATATCTAGTCGAACACACAGCTACCCGGACACGGGTCTGAGACTGTCGGGACAGCTGGTCGACCACGCGGCCCCTGGGACAGGGAGTACATGGCGGACGGGACACCTGGTCGAACACGTGTCAGCTCGGCACTGGGACCGAGTCGGCCGGTAGATCTGGTCCAACACACAGCTCCTCACTCCCGGGTCCGTGTCACCTGGGACATCTGGATGACACCACGGTAGCTCGGACACGTGACCGAGTGGGCCGGTATAACTGGTTGATGCCACGGCTCCTGGCACGTGGATCCGAGTCTGCGGGGAGAGCTGGACAACCCCGAGGTCCCTCGCACCCGGGGTCTGAGTCGGCCAGGAGAGCTGGACGACCCCGCAGCCCCTCAGAACCTAGACCATGTTGCCCGGGACAATTCGTTGAGACAATGGTACTCTGTTCCCGGGACCAAGTCACCCAGGAAAGCTGGTCCACCAAAGAGCTACACGGACACGGGTCTGTGTCTACCGGGACAGCGGGTTGACACCACGTCAGTTCAAACCCGGGAACGAGGCGGCCGGGACAGCTGGTCGACCCCGCACCAGCTCGGACCAGGGACCATGCCGGCTGGGTCTGCTGTTCAAACACGCGGCAGCTTGGACACAGGATTGAGTCGGCTGGGACAGCCTGTCGACCCCGTGGCTCTTGTGACACAGGACCGAGGCAGCCGGGACAGCTGGTCGACCCCTCGGCTCCTTGGACACGGGACCGAGTCGCCCGGGACAGTTGGTCGAACCAAAGGAACTTCAGACCCGGGGTCCAAATTGGCCGGGACAGCTGGTTGACTCCAGCCCGTATCGGAACAACGGACCAGAGACCGAGTGGCCCGGGACAGCTGTTTGACCACGCGGGAGCTCGGACAAGGGACACTGTTGGCCGGGGGCTGGTCGACCCAGAGGCCCCTCGGACTTGTGGTCCGATTCGGCCGGGAGATCTGGTCGACCCCGCCACCCCCGGACACTCGACAAGGGATCGAGTCGGCCGGGGCAGAAGGTCGACCCTGCAACCTCTAGGGCCCGGGATCCGATTCGGCTGGGACAGCTGGTCCATCCCTTGGACACTCGGACCCGGGACGGAATCAGCTGGGACAGCACGTCGACCCCTTGGCTGCTTGGACATGGGAACGTGTCGTCCAGGAAAGCTGTCAACAGTGCAGCCGCTTGCACCCGGGAATGAGGCGGACAGGACAGCTGGTCGACCCCTCAGACCCTCGGTGGGGCATGAGACTGTCGGGACAGCTTGTCGAAATCTCGTCACCTTGGACCGGGTGTCCGAGTCGGCTCCGAGAGCTGGTCAACCCTGCGGCAACTCAGACCCGGGTCCGAGTCACCCGGTACAGCTGCTCAAAACTCCGGCAGCTCAGACCCGGGACGGCATCCTCCGGTTGCTGGTCGACACCTCATCAGCTCAGAACCAGGACCGTGTTAGCTGGGAGAGCTGGTGTACCCCAGACTATTTTGGACCCGGGACCGAGTCGGTCGGGATAGGTGGTCGAAGCCGCATCAGCTCAGACCCAGGACCGAGTCAGGAGGGACAGCTGTTTGACCCCGTGGCCCCTCGGACCCTCGACCGATTCTGCCGGGATGGCTGGTCAAACCCAGGGCTCCTCAGACCAGGGTCCAAGACTGCCCAGAGAGCTGGTCAAACCCGCGTCAGCTCCAACCCGGGACCGTGTTGGCTGGAATTGCTGGACCACACCGATGGGCTCAGACCCGGGACAGAGTGGGCCGGTATATCTGGTCGACCCCACAGCTACTCGGACCCGGGTCCATGTCACCTGGGCCGTGTCGGCCGGGAAAGCTGGTCGACACCGAGGCCCCTCGGATCTGGGACCGAGTAGGCCAGGAGAGCTGGTCGACCCCATATCACTTGGGACCAGGGTTCGATTCACCCGGGACAGCGGCTTGACCCCACAGCTCCTCAGACCCGGGTCCGAATTGGTCTGATCTGGTTGACCTCGATAAGATCGAACCCAGGAACATTTCCGCCGGGAGAACTGGTCGACCCAGCGTCCCCTCAGACCCTTGGAGCCAGGGTCGAGTCAGCTGGGACCAGTATTTGACCACGTGACCATTCGGACCAGGGGTCTGAGTCGGCCGGGAGAGCTGGTCGACCCCGCGGCCCCTCAGAACCTGGACCATGTCGCCAGGAACAATTGGTTGACCCCATGGTACTTCGTACCCGGGACTGAGTCAGCCGGGAAAGCTGGTCGGCCCAAAAGCTACACGGAAACGGGTCTGGATCTGCCGGGACAGCGGGTTGACCCCACATCAGCTTAAAATTGGGACCGTTTCGGCCGGGATAGCTGGTCGACACCTTGGACACTCGGACCCGGGAAGGAATCAGCTGGGACAGCACGTCAACCCCTTGGCTGCTTGGACATGGGAACGTGTCGCCCGGGAAAGCTGGTCAACAGCGCAGCCACTTGCAGCCGGGAATGAGTCGGACAGGACAGCTGGTCGACCCCTCAGACCCTCGGTGGGGCATGAGTCGGTGGGAAAGCTTGTCGAAAGCTCGGCACCTTGGACCGGGTGTCCGAGTCAGCTCGGAGAGTTGGTCAACCCTGCGGCAACTCTGATCCGGTGTCCGAGTCGGCGGGGACAGCTGGTCTCCCTGTTTCAGCTCTGACGCAGGACCGAGTCGGCTGTGATAGCTGGTGAACCGCCAGGCCCTGCGGACCCTCTGTTCCTCGGTCTCTCCAGCCCAGGAATATAATCGCCCTGGACAGCTGTTCCAGCCTCTGCCCCACGGACCCGTGTTCTGAGTGGGACGGGACTCCCGGCCCACCGTTCCGACCCTTGGACCAGGGGGTCCTAGGTGCCCGGGACAGCTGGGTTACATCCTGGTCCCTTGGACCCGGGCGAGAGTCAGCCGGGACAGCTGGTGGACTCCGCCCACCCTGGGACCCTCAGACCTGCGACCGAGTTGCCTGGGACTGCTGGTCGGCCCCGCGGCAGCCAAGACCAGGGAAAGAGTCGGCTGGGACAGCTGGTTGACGCCGCATCAGCTCGGACCCGTGACAGAGTCGGCTGGGATAGCAGGTCGACCACACACCTCCTCAGACCCGGGTCCAAGTCACCCGGTACAGCTGCTCGAACATACGGCAGCCCGGAGCCGGGACAGAGTCGTCCGGTACAGCTGGTCGACACCTCATCAGCTCGGAACCAGGACCGTGTCAGCCGGGAGACTGGTCTACGCCACAGTTTTTTAGACACGGGACCGAGTCGGTCACGATAGGTGGTCGAAGCCGCATCAGCTCAGACCCAGGACCGAGTCAGGTGGGACAGCTGTTCGTCCCCGTGTCCCCTCGGACCCGGGACCGAGTCTGCTGGGATAGCTTGTGAACCCCACATTCCTCAGACCTGGGTCCAAGACTGCCCGGACAGCTGGTCAAACCCGCGTCAGCTCCAAAACGGGAGCGTGTTGGCCGGGATTGCTGGACCACACCTCCGGGCTCGGACACGGGACAGAGTGGGCCGGTATATCTGCTCGAACCCACAGCTACTCGCACCCGGGTCTTGTCACCTGGGATATCTGGATGACACCACGGTAGCTCGGACCCGGGACCGAATGGACCGGTATAACTGGTCTATGCCACGGCTCCTCGGACCCGGGTCCAAGTCGGCCAGGAGAGCTGGTCCACCCCGAGGCCCCTCGGACCTGGGACTGAGTCAGACGGGAGAGCTGGTTGACCCCATATCACTTGGGACCAGGGTCCGAGTCAGCCGGGAGAGTGGCTTGACCCCACAGCTCCTCGGACCCGGGTCCGAATTGGTCAGGAGATCTGGTTGACCTCGATAAGATCGAAGCCAAGAACGTTTCCCCCGGGAGAGCTGGTTGACCCAGCGGCCCCTCAGACCCTTGGACCCAGGGTCGAGTCAGCCGGGAGCAGTATTCGACCACGTGACCTTTCGGACCCGGGGTCCGAGTCGGCCGGGAGAGCTGGTCGGCCCCGCGGCACATCAGAAGCTGGACTGTGTTGCCAGGACAGCTGGTCATCCTCGCGGCACCTCGCCCCTCAAGAGCAAGTTGGCCGGGAGAGCTGGTTGACCCTGCAGCCCCTCAGACCCGGGTCCGAATTATCCGGGATAGCACGTTGACCACGCGGCCCCTCGGCCTCGGGAACGAGTCGGCCTGTGCAGCTGGTCAACACCATGTCAGATCAGACAGGGGACTGTGTGTGTTGGGAGAGCTGGTCGATGTCTCGGACCCTCAGTCCCAGGGACCTTGTTGGCCGGGAGAGCTGGTCAACCCCGAGGCAGGTCGGACCCGGGACCGACTCTGCCGGGAAAGCTGGTGGAACCCGCGGCTCCTGGGTCGCAGGACCACATCGGCCGGGAGAACTGGTGGACCTCGCGGAACCCCGGGCCCGGGAACGAGTCGGCCGGGACAGCTGGTCGACCACGCACCAGCTCGGACCAGGGACCATGTCGGCTGGGTCAGCTGGTCAACCACGCGGCAGCTTGGACACAGGACTGAGTCGGCTGGGACAGCCTGTCGACCCCGTGGCCCTTGTGACACAGGACCGAGGCGGCCGGGACAGCTGGTCGACCCCATGGATCCTCGAACCCGGGGTCAGATTCGGCAGGGACAGCTGGTCCATTCCGCGGCAGCTCGGACACAGGATCGAATCGGCCAGGACAGCTGGTCTATCATACGGCCCCTCGGACCCAGGACCGAGTGGACGGGATAGCTGGTCAACACCACGGCTCCTCGGATCTGGGTCCAAGTCGGCCATGACAGCTGGTCGACCCCTTGTCCCCTTGGAACCAGGACAGGGTCGGCTGGGACAGCTGGTCTACAGCACACCCCCTCAGACATGGGATCGTTTCCACTTGGACAGCTGGTCAACCTCTTGCAACTTCGTTCCTGAGGCCCGAGTCTGCCGGGACAGAAGGTAGAACATGTGGCAGCTCGGACACGGGAAAGTTTCGGCCAGGACAGCAGGTCGAGCACGTTTCTGCTCAGAAACTCGACCGAGTCGGCCAGGATTGTTGGTCGACCCTGTGGCCCCTCGGATACGGGACCGAGTTGGCCGGCACATCTCATTGAACCCTTGGACCAAGGACAAAATCCGCCCAGAATGTTGGTCGACCACATGGCACTGCGGACCCAGGACCTTGTCGGCCGGGTCAGCTGGTCAACCTCGTGGCACCTCAACCCCCAGCAGCGAGTCGACCATGAACGCTGGTCTACGGCCAGGCCCCTTGGACCCTCGGTACCTCGGTCTCTATGGCCCAGGAACCTAGTCAGCCTGGAGAGTTGTTCGACACCCTGCCCCTCGGACGCGGGGTTCAGGTCGGCCGGGACAGCTGGTTGACACCGCATCAGCTCGGACCCGGGACGGACTAGGCCGGGATAGCAGGTCGACCCCACACCTCCTCAGACCTGCGTCCGAGTCACCCGGTACAGCTGGTCGACCCCACGGCAGCTCGGACCCGGGACCGAGTGGGCTGGTAGAGCTGGTCGACACCTCGTGAGCTCGGAACCAGGACCGTGTCAGCCGGGAGAGCTGGTAGACCCAACAGTTTTTTGGACCCGGGACCGATTCTGTCGGGATAGGTGGTGGAACCCATGAGCTCAGGACCAGGAACGAATCAGCCGGGACAGTTGTTGGACACGGTGGGCCCTCGGACCCAGGACCGAGTCTGCCGGGATAGCTGGTCAACCCCACAGCTCCTCAGACCTGGGTCCAAGACTGCCGGGACAGCTGTTCAAACCAGCGTCAGCTCCAAACCAGGAACGTGTTGGCCAGGATTGCTGGACCACACCGCCAGGCTCGCACCCGGGACCGAGTTGGCTGGTATATCTGGTCGACCCCACTGCTACTCGGCCCAGTGTCTGAGTCTGTTGGGAAAGCTGGTCTACCCCACGGCCCCTGGGACCGGGAGTACGTGGTTGCCGGTGCAGCTGGTCGACCCCATGTCAGCACGGAACCAGGACCGAGTTGGACGGTAGATCTGGTCCACCCACAGCTCCTCGCACCTGGGTCCGTGTCACCTGGGACATCTGGATGACACCACGGTAGCTCGGACCCGGGACCGAGTGGGCCGGTATAACTGGTCAATTCCATGCTTCCTCGGACCCGGGTCAGAGTCGACGGGAGAACTGGTCGACACCGAGGCCTCTCGGACCTGGGACCGAGTCAGCCTGGATAGCTGGTTGACCGCATATCACTTCGGACAAGTGTCTGAGTCAGCTGGGACAGCTGGTTGACCCCACAGCTCTTCATACCCGGGTCCGAATTGGTCAGGAGATCTGGTTGACCTTGATAAGATCGAACCCAGGAACGTTTCCGCCGTGAGAGCTGGTTGACCCATCGGCCCCTCAGAACAAGACCATGTCGCCCGTGACAATTGCTTGAGCCCATGATACATCGTTCCCGGGACCGAGTCGGCCGGGATAGCTGGTCGACACCCTGGACACTCGGACTCAGGACGGAATCAACCGGGACAGCACGTTGACCCATGGCTGCTTGGACATGGGAACGAGTCGCCCGGGAAAGCTGGTCAACAGCGCAGCCGCTGGCACCTGGGAATGAGTCGGACAGGACAGCTGGTCGAACCCTCAGACCCTTGGCGGGGCATAAGTCGGTTGGGACAGCTTGTCGAAAGCTCGGCACCTTGGACCCGGTGTCCGAGTCGGTTTGGACAGCTGGTCAACCCCGTTTCAGCTCTGACGCAGGACCGAGTCGGCGGTGATAGCTGCTTAACCGCCAGGCCCTGCGGACTTTCTGTCCCTCGGTCTCTCTGGCCCAGGAATATAATCAGCCTGGACAGCTGTTTGACGCTCTGCAACATGCACCCGTGGTCCGAGTGTGATGGGCTCCCGGCCGAGAGTGAAGCCCCTTTGACCTGGGGGTCCTAGGTGCCCGGGACAGCTGGATGACATTGTGGCCCCGTGGACCAGAGTGAGAGTCAGCCGGGACAGCTGGTGTACCCCGCCCACCCTGGGACCCTCGGACCTGGGGCCGAGTCGCCCGGGACTGCTGGTCGACCCACGGCAGCTCGGACCAGGGAAAGAGTCGACCGGGATAGTTGGTCGACCCCACTGCCCCTCGGACCCGGGGTCTGAGTCGGTCAGGACAAGTGGTGGACCCCAGGTGGTGGACCTCAGACAGGTGACTGAGTGCGTTGGGAGAGCTGGTCGATGTCTCGGACCCTCGGTCCCAGGGACCTTGTTGGCCGGGAGAGCTGGTCAACCATGAGGCAGCTGGAACTCGGGACCGAGTCGGCCGGGAAAGCTGGTAGAACCCGCGGGCCCTGGGACGCAGGACCACGTCGGCCGGGTGAACTGCTTGACCTAGCGGAACCCCGGGCCCGGGACCGAGTCAGCCGGGACAGCTGGTTGACACAACATCTGCACGGACACGGGTCTGGGTCTGCCGGGACAGCGGGTTGACACCACATCAGCTCGAACCCAGGACCGAGTCGGCCAGGATTGATGGTGGACCCCGCACCAGCACGGACAAGGGACCAGGTCGGCTGGGTCACATTGTCAAACACGCGGCAGCTTGGAAACAAGACTGAGTCGGCTGGGACAGCCTGTCGTCCCCGTTGCCCTTGTGACACAGGACCGAGGCGGCCATGACATCTGGTTGACACCTCGGCTCCTCGGACACGGAACCGAGTCACCCGGGATAGTCGGTCGACCACAAGGATCCTTGGATCCGGGGTCCGAATCAGCTGGGACAGCTGGTTGACTCCACCCCGCCTCGGAACCTCGGACCAGGGACCGAGTGGCCCGGGACAGCTGTTTGACCACGCGGGAGCTTGGACAAGGGACACGGCCGGGAGAACTTGTCGACCCAGAGGCCCTTCGGGTTTGTGATCCTATTCTGCTTGAGATCTCGTCAACCCCGCCACCCCCGGACACTCGGACAAGGGATCGAGTCAGCCGAGGCAGAAGGTCGACCATGCAACCACTGGTGCCCGGGATCAGATTCGGCCGGGAGATCTGGTTGATACCGCGGCAGCTCGGACATGGGACCGAGTCGGCCGGGACAGCTTGTAAACCCTGCGGCCCCTCGTGAACAGGACCGGGTGGCCGGGATAATCTGGTCGACACTCACGGCTCCTCGGATCTTGGGTCTAAGTTGGCCAGGACAGCTGGTTGACACCATGGTCCCTGACACCAGGACAAGTCGGCTGGGACAGGTGGTCGACACCACACCCCTCGACATGGGATCGTTCCACCTGGACAGCTGGGTCGCCTCTCGGACCCTCGTTCCTGGGGCCTGAGACTGGCCGGGACAAAAGGTAGACTGTGCGGCAGCTCGGACACGGGAAATTTGCGACCGGAACAGCTGGTCAACCACTGTGCTTCTCAGACACTGGCCTGAGTCGGCCAGGATAGTTGGTCGACCCTGTGGCCCCTCGGACATGGGACCGAGTTGGCCGGCACATCTCATTGAATCCTCGGACCCGGGACAGAATCCACTCGGAATGCTGGTCGACCCCAACGGCTCTGCGGACCCGGGACCTTGTCGGCCGGTCAGCTGGTCAACCTCGTGGCACCTCAACCCCACAGCACGAGTCGACCGTGAACGCTGGTCTACGGCCAGGCCCCTTGGACCCTCAGTACCTCGGTCTCTATGGCCCAGCAACCTAGTCAGCCTGGTGAGCTGTTCGACACCCTGCCCCTCGGACCCAGGGTTCAGGTCGGCCGGGACAGCTGGTTGACGCCGCATCAGCTCGGACCCGGGACGGAGTCGGCCGGGATAGCAGGTCGACCCCACACCTCCTCAGACCCGGGTCCGAGTCACCCGGTACAGCTGGTCAACCCCACGGCAGCTCGGACCCGGGACCAAGTGGGCCGGTAGACCTGGTCGACACCAGGTCAGCTCGGAACCGGGACCGTGTCAGCCGGGAGAGCTGGTCGACCCCCATAATTTTTTGGACCCGGGACCGAGTTGGTTCGGGATAGGTGGTCGAAACCCACAGCAGCTCAGACCCAGGACCGAGTCAGCCGGGACAGCTCTTGGACCCGGTGGGCCCTCGGACCCGGGACCGAGTCTGCTGGGATAGCTATCAACCCCACAGCTCCTCAGACCTGGGTCCAAGACTGCCCGGACAGCTGGTCAAACCAGCATCAGCTCCAAACCCGGACCGTGTTGGTCGGGATTGCTGGACCACACCGCCGGGCTCAGAGTTGGCTGGTATATCTGGTCGACCCCCACAGCTACACGGACCCGTGTCTGAGTCCTGTCGGGACAGCTGGTTGACACCGTGTCAGCTCGGAACAGCGACCGATTCACATGGTAGATCTGGTCCTCCCCACAGCTCCTCGTACCCGGGTCCATGTCACCTGGGACAAACTGGATGACAACGAGGTGGCTCAGGCCCGGGACCGAGAGGGCCGGTATAACTGGTTGATGCCACGGCTCATCGTACCCGGGTCTGAGTCGGCCGGGAGAAGTGTTCGAACCCCGAGGACCCTCGGACATGGGACCTAGTCGGCTGGGATGACTGGTCGAACCCTATATCACTTCGGACCAGGGTCCGAGTCAGCTGGGACAGCTGATCGAGCCCACAGTTTTTTGGACCCGTAACTGAGTCTGCCGGGATAGCTGGGCAACCCCACAGCTCCTCAGACCTGGTCCAAGACTGACTTGACAGCTGGTCAAAAACCCGGTCAGCTCCAACCTAAACCGTGTTGGCCGGGATTGCTGGACCAAACCGCCGGACTCGGACCTGGGACAGAGTTGGTCGGTATATCTGGTCGATGCCACAGCTACTCGGACCCGGGTCTGAGTCTATCGGGAGAGCTGGTTGACCCCGCGGCCCCTGGGACCGGGAGTACGTGGCGGCCGGGGCAGCTGGTCGACCCCGTGTCACCTCAGAACCTGGACCGAGTCGGACGGTAGATCTGGTCCACCAAACAGCTCCTCGCACCTGGGTCCGTGTCACCTGGAACAACTGGATGAAACCACAATAGCTCAGACCCACGACCGAGTAGTCCGGTATAACTGGTCGATGCCACGGCTCCTCGGACACGGGTCCGAGTCGGCTGGGACAGTTGGTCGACCACAAGGATCCTCGGACCTGTGACCGATTCGGCCGGCAGAGCTGGTCTACCCCATATCCCTTCGGAAAAGGGTCCGAGTCAGCCGGGACAGCTGGTTGACCCCACAGCTCCTAGGACCCGGGTCCGAATTGGTCAGGAGTTCTGGTTGACCTCGATAAGATCGAAGCCAAGAACGTTTCCGCCGGGAGAGCTGGTTGACCCAGCGGCCCCTCAGACCCTTGGAACCAGGGTCGAGTCAGCCGGGACCACTATTCGTCCACGTGACCATTTCGTGCCGAGGTCCGAGTCGGCCGGGAGAGCTGATTGACCCCGCAGCCCCTCAGAATCAGGACCATGTCGCCCGTCACAATTGCTTGAGCCCACGGTACATCGTTCCCGGGACCGAGTCGGCCGGGATAGCTGGTCGACCGCTTGGACACTCGGACTGGGACGGTAACAGCCGGGAGCACGTCGACCCCTTGGCTGGTTGGTCATGGGAACGAGTCGCCCAGGAAAGCTGGTCAACTGCACAGCCGCTTGCACCCGGGAATGAGTCTGACAGGATAGCTGGTCGACCATCCAGACCCTCGGTGGGGCATGAGTCGGTCGGGACAGCTTGTCGAAAGCTCAGCACCTTGGACCCGGGGTCTGAGTCGGCTTGGACAGCTGGTCAACCCTGCGGTCCCTCCTACCCGGTGTCCGAGGCGGCGGGGACAGCTGGTCTCCCTTTTTCAGCTCTGACGCAGGACGGAGTCGGGGGTGATAGTTGGTGAACCGCCAGGCCCTGCGGACCCTCTGTCCCTCGGTCTCTCCGGCCCAGGAATATAATCCGCCTGTACAGCTCTTTGACCCTCTGCCCCACGGACCCGTGTTCCGAGTGGGACGGGACTCCCGGCCGACCGTGCAGCCCCTTGGACCTGGGGGACCTAGGTGCCCGGGACAGCTGGATGACATTGTGGCCCCTTGGACCAGGGCGAGAGTCAGCCGGGACTGCTGGTGGACCCCGCCCACCCTGGGACCCTCGGACCTGGGACCGAGTCACCTGGGACTGCTGTTCGGCCCCGCGGCAGCTCGGACCAGGGAAATGTAGGCCGGGACACATGGGCTACCCCGCGGCCCCTTGGACCCGGGGTCTGAGTCGGTCAGGACAACTGGACGACCCCCGCCCCCTCTCTTTCCTTGAACCCAGCAGCGAGTCAGCCGGGACAAATATTTCACCACGGGACACATCACGGCAACTCGCCCCTCAACAGCAAGTCGGCCGGGAGAGCTGGTTGACCCTGCAGCCCCTCAGACCCGGGGTCCGAGTCATCCGGGATAGCTGGTCGACCAAGCGGCCCCTCGGTCTCGGGAACGAGTCGGCCGGGGTAGTTGCTCGACACCATGGCAGCTCAGACAGGGGACTGAGTGGGTTGGGAGAGCTGGTCGACGTCTCGGACCCTCGGTCCCAGGGTCCTTGTTGGCCGGGAGAGCTGGTCAACCCCGAGGCAGCTCGGACCCCGGACTGAGTCGGCCGTTAAAGCTGGTAGAACCCGCGGCCCCTGGGACGCAGGACCACGTCAGCCGGGAGAAATGGTTGACCTCGCGGAACCCCGGGCCTGGGAACGAGTCAGCCGGGAGAGCTGGTCAACCCCGCACCAGCTCGGAGCAGGGAACATGTTGGCTGCATGAGCTGGTCAAACACGTGGCAGCTTGGGCACAGAACTGATCAGCTGAGACAGCCTGTCGACCCCTTGCCCCTGTGACACTGGACCGAGTTGGCCGGGACAGCTGGTCGACTCCTCGGCTCCTCGGACCCGGGACCGAGGAGCCTGCGAGAGCTGGTTGACCCCATGGATCCCTGGACCCGGTGTCCGAATCGGCCGAGACAGCTGGTTGACTCCACCCCGCCTCGGAACCTCAGACCAGGGACCGAGTGGCCCGGAACAGCTGTTTGAAAACGTGGGAGCTCGGACAAAGGACACAGTCAGCCGGGAGAACTGGTCGACCCAGAGGCCCCTCGGACTTGTGGTCCGATTTGGCCGGGAAGTACGGTCGACCCCGCCACCCCTGGTCACTCGGAAAAGAGATAGACTCGGCCGGGGCAAAAGGTCAACCCTGCAAACACTAGGGCCTGGGATCCGATTCGGCCGGGACAGCTGTTCGATACAGCGGCGGCTCTGACACGGAACCAAGTCGGCCGGGACTGCTGGTGGATCCCACGGCCCCTCGGACCCAGGACCAAGTGGCCGGGATAGCTGGTCGACACCACGGCTCCTCGGATCTGGGTCCAAGTCAGCCAGGAGTTCTGGTCGACCCGGAGACCCCTTGGACCTGGGACCTAGTCGGCCGGATTATCTGCTCAACCCCTCATCACTTCGGACCAGGGTCCGAGTCAGCCGGTACAGCTGGTCGACCCCACAGCTCCTCGGACACGGTCTGAATTGGTCAGGAGATCTGGTTGACCTCGATAAGATCGAACCCAGGAACGTTTCCGCCAGGAGAGCTGGTCGACGCCGCATCCCCTCAGACCCTTGGACCCAGGGTCGAGTCAGCCGGGACCACTATTCGACCACGTGACCACTCAGACCCGGCATCCGAGTCGGCCGGGGAGCTGATCGACACCGTGGCCCCTCAGAACCAGGACCATGTCGCCCGGGACAATTGGTTGAGCCCTCGGTACTTTGTACCCGGGACCGAGTCAGCCGGGAAAGCTGGTCGACCCATCTGCTGCATGGACACGGGTCCGTGTCTGCCGGGAGAGCTGTTTGACCCCACGTCAGCTCGAACCCGGGACCGAGTCGGCCGGGAGGGCTGGACCACACCGCCGGGCTCGGACCCTGGACAGATGTTGCCGGTATATCTGGTCGACCCCACAGCTACCTGGACACGGGTCTGAGTTTGTTGGGACAGCTGGTCGACACCGTGGCCCCTTGGACCGGGAGTATGTGGCGGCTGGGACAGCTGGTCAACCCCGTGTCAGCTTGGAACTGGGACCGAGTCGGCCGGTAGATCTGGTCCAACCCACAGCTCCTCTCACCCAAGTCTGTCTCACCTGGGACAACTGGATGACACCGCAGTGGCTTGGACACGGGACCGAGTCAGCTGGGATAACTGATCGAAACCACAGCTCCACGGAAACGGGTCCGAGTCAGCCGGGATAGCTGGTCGACACCACAGCTCCTCCGACCCGGGTCGGAGTTGGTCAGCAGATCTGGTTGACCTCGATAAGATCGAACCCAGGAACGTTTCTGCCGGGAGAGCTGGTCGACCCCACGCCCTCTCAGACAATTGTACCCAGGATCGCGTCAGCCAGGGCCACTATTCGACCACGTGACCATTCAGACCCGGTGTCCAAGTCGGCCGGGATAGCTGGTCAACCCCGCGGCCCCTCAGAACCAGGACCATGTCGCCCGGGACATTTGGTTGAACCCACGGCACTACGTACCCGGGACGGAGTCAGCCGGGAAAGCTGGTCGACCCAAGAGCTACACGGACACGGGTCCGTGTCTGCTGGGACAGCGGGTGGACCACACGTCAGCTCGAACCCGGGACCGAGTCGGCTGGGATAGCTGTTCGACCCCACAGATGTTTGGACCCGGGACCTAGTTGGTCTTGATATGTGCTCGAACCTGCATCAGATGAGACACAAGACCGAGTCAGCCGGGACAGCCGGTCGACCCTGCGGCCCCTGGGACCGGGAGTACATGGCAGCCAGGACAGCTCGTTGACCCCGTGTCAGCTCAGAACCAGGACCGAATCAGACAGTAGATCTGGTCCACTCCACAGCTCCTCGCACCCAGGTCCGTGTCACCTGGGACATCTGGATGACACCACGGTAGCTCGGACACGGGACCGAGTGGGCCGGATAACTGGTCGATGCCACAGCTCCTCGGACCCGGGTCCGAGTCGGCCGGGAGAGCTAGTCGACCCCGAGGCCCCTCGGACCTGGGACCGAGTCGGCCGGGAGAGCTGGTCGACCCCATATCACTTTGGACCAGGGTCCGAGTCAGCCGAGACAGCTGGTTGACCACACAGCTCCTCAGACCCGGGTCCGAATTGGTCGGGAGATCTGGTTGAAATCGATAAGATTGAACCCAGGAACGTTTCTGCCAGGAAAGCTGGTTGACCCAGCGGTCCTCAAACCCTTGGCCCAGGGTCGAATCAGCTGGGACCACTATTCGACACGTGACCTTTCGGACCCGGGCTCCGAGTCTGCCAGGAGAGCTGGTTGACCCCGCAGCCCTCAGAACCAGGACCATGTCGCCCGGGACAATTGGTTGAGCCCACGGTACTTCGTACCCTGGAACGATTCAGCCGGGAAAGTTGGTCGACCCAGAGCTACACGGACTCGGGTCCATGTCTGCCGGGACAGCGGGTTGACCCACGTCAGCTCGAACCCATGACCGAGTCGGCCGGGATACCTGGTCAACCCCTTGGACATTCGGACACGGGACAGAATCAGCCAGGACAGCACGTCGACCCATTGGCTGCTTGGACATGGCAACGAGTCACCCAGGGAAGCTGGTCAAGAGCGCAGCTGCTTGCACCCAGGAACAAGTAGGACAGGACAGCTGGTCGAACCTTCAGACCCTCGGTGGGGCATGAGTCGGTCGGAACAACTTGTCGAAAGTTTGGCGCCTTGGACCAGGGGTCCGAGTCGGCTCGGTCAGCTGATCAACTCTGCGGCCCCTCGGACCCGGGGTCCAAGTCGGCGGGGACAGCTGGTCAACCCCGTTTCAGCTCTGACGCAGGACCGAGCCGGCTGTGATAGCTGGTTAACCGCCAGGCCCTGCGGACCCTCTGTCCCTCGGTCTCTCCGGCCCAGGAATATAATCGGCCTGGACAGCTGTTCCACCCTCTGCCCCACGGACCCGTGGTCTGAGTGGGACGGGACTCCCGGCCAACCGTGCAGCCCCTTGGCCCTGGGGGACCTAGGTGCCCGGGACAGCTGGGTGTAGTCGTGTCCCCTTGGACACGGGCGAGAGTCAGCTGGGACAGCTCGTGGAACCCGCCCACCCTGGGACCCTCAGACCTGGGACCGAGTCGCCCGGGACAGCTGGTCGACCCCACAGCAGCTTGGACCAGGGAATGAATTGGCCGGGACAGCTGGTCGACCCCCAACCAGCTCGGCCTAGGGACCAAGTCGGGTGGGTCAGCTGGTTAAACACGCGGCCACTTGGACACAGGACTGAGTTGGCTGGGACTGATGTCGACCCCGTGGCCCCTGTGACACTGGACCAAGGCGGCCGGGACAGATGGTTGAACCCTCGCCTCCTCGGACACTGGACCGAGTCGCCCGGGACATATGGTCGACCCCATGGATCCTCAGAACTGGGGTCCGAATCAGCCGGGACAGCTGGTTGACTCCACCTTGCCTCAAAACTTCGGACCAGGGACCGAGTGGCACTGGACAGCTGTTTGACGACGCAGGAGCTCAGACAAGGAACACAGTCGGCCGGGAGAGCTGGTTGAACCCGCGGCAGCTCGGACCAGGGAAAGAGTCGGCGGGGACAGCTGGTCGACTCCACGGATCCTGTGACACAGGTCCGAGGTGGCTGGGAGAGCTGGTCGACCCCTCGGCTCCTCGGACACGGGACCGATTCGCCCGGGACAGTTGGTCCACCCCACGACCCCTCGGACCCAGGACAGAGTCGGCAGGGACAGCTGGTCGACACCACACCCCCTCAGACATGGGATCGTTTCCACCTGGACAGCTGGTCGACCCCTCGGACCCACGTTCCTGGGGCACGAGTCTGCCAGGATAGAAGGTAGACCGTGAGGCAGCTCGGACATGGGAAAGTTGCGGCCGGTACAGCTGGTCAACCACGTGGCTGCACAGACACTGGACCGAGTGGGCCAGGATAGTTGGACGACCCTGTGGCCCCTCGGAAACGAAACCGACTTGGCCGGGACATCTCGTTGAACCCTTGGAACCGGGACAGTATCCACCCTGAATGCTGGTCGACTTCACGGCCCTTCGGACCAAGGATGTTGTCGGCCGTGTCAGCTGGTCAACTTCGTGGCACCTCAACCCCCAGCAGCGTGTCGACCATGAACGCTGGTCTACGGCCAGGCCCTTTGGACCATCGATACCTCGGTCTCTATGGGCCAGGAACCTAGTCAGCCTGGAGAGCTGTTCGACACCGTGCCCCTCGGACCCAGAGTTCAGGTTGGCCAGGACAGCTGGTTGATGCCTCATCAGCTCGGACCCAGGACGGAGTCGGCCGGGATAACAGGTCGACCCCACACCTCCTCAGACCCGGGTCCGAGTCACCCGGTAGAGCTGGCCGACCGCACAGCAGCTCGGACCCGGGACCGAGTGGGCCGGTAGAGCTGGTCGACACCCCGTCAGCTTGGACCCGGGACCGTGTCAGCCGGGAGAGCTGATCGACCCCACAGTTTTTTGGACCCGTAACCGAGTCGGTCGGGATAGGTCGTCGAACCCGCATCAGTTCAGACCCAGGACCGAGTCAGCCGGGACAGCTGTTCGCCACCGTGGCCCCTCAGACCCTCGACCGAGTCTGCCGGGATAGCTGGTCAACCCCACAGCTCCTCAGACCTGGGTCCAAGACTGCCCGGACAGCTGGTCAAACCCGCGTCAGCTCCAACCTGGGACCCTGTTGGCCGGGATTGCTGGACCACACCGCCGGGCTCGGACCCGGGACAGAGTGGGCCAGTATATCTAGTCGACCACACAGCTACTCGGACACGGGTCTGAGACTGTCGGGACAGCTGGTTGACCCGGCGGCCCCTGGGACCGGGAGTACGTGGCGGACGGGACACCTGGTTGACCACGTGTCAGCTCGGCACCGGGACCGAGTCGGCCGGTAGATCTGATACACCACACAGCTCCTCACTCCCGGGTCCGTGTCACCTAGGACATCTGGATGACACCACGGTAGCTTGGACACGGGACCGAGTAGACCGGTATAATTGGTCGATGCCACGGCTCCTGGCACGCGGTTCCGAGTCTGCGGGGAGAGCTGGACGACCCCGAGGCCCCTCGCACCCGGGGTCCGAGTCGGCCGGGAGAGCTGGTCGACCCCACGGCCCCTCAGAACCTGGACCATGTCGCCCGGGACAATTGGTTGAGAACATGGTACTTCGTACCCGGGACCAAGTCTGCCGGGAAACTGGTCGACGAAAGAGCTACACGGACACGGGTCTGTGTCTGCCGGGACACAGGGTTGACCCCACGTCAGCTCGAACCCGGGACCGAGTCGGCCGGGATAGCTGGTCGACCCCTTGGACACTCGGACCCGGACGGAATCAGCCGGGAAAGCACGTCGACCCCTTGGCTGCTTGGACATGGGAACGAGTCGCCCGGGAAAGCTGGTCAACAGCGCAGCTGCTTGCACCCGGGAATGAGTCAGACAGGACAGCTGGTCGACCCCTCAGAACCTCAGTGGGGCATGAGTCGGTCGGGACAGCTTGTCGAAAGCTCGGCACCTATGACCCGGGTTCCGAGTCGGCAGGGACAGCTGATCAACCCCGTTTCAGCTCTGACGCAGGACCGAGCCAGCTGTGATAGCTGGTTAACCGCCAGGCCCTGCGGACCCTCTGTCCCTCGGTCTCTCCGGCATAGGAATATAAACGGCCTGGACAGCTGTTCGACCCTCTGCCCAACGGACCCGTGGTCCGAGTGGGACGGGACTCCCAGCCGACCTTTCCGCCCCTTGGACCTGGGGGACCTAGGTGCCCGGGACAGCTGGGTGACATCGTGGCCCCTTGGACCCGGGCGAGAGTCAACCGGGACAGCTGGTCGACCCCGCCCACCCTGGGACCCTCGGACCTGGGACCGAGTCGCCCGGGACTGCTGGTCGACCCCGCGGCAGCTCGGACCAGGGAAATGTAGGCCGGGACACTTGGGCGACCCCGTGGCCCCTTGGACCTGGGGTCTGAGTCAGTCAGAACAACTGGTCCACCCCTCCCACTTTCGTTCCTTGGACCCAGCAGCGAGTCAGCCGGGACAAATATTTCACCACGCGACCCCTCGTGGCACCTCGCCCCTCAACAGCAAGTCGGCCGGGAGAGCTGGTTGACCCTGCAGCCCCTCAGACCCGGGGTCCGAGTCATCCGGGATAGCTGGTCGACCAAGCGGCCCCTCGGTCTCGGGAACGAGTCGGCCGGGGTAGTTGCTCGACACCATGGCAGCTCAGACAGGGGACTGAGTGGGTTGGGAGAGCTGGTCGACGTCTCGGACCCTCGGTCCCAGTGTACCTTGTTGGCCGGGAGAGCTGGTCAACCCCGAGGCAGCTCGGACCCCGGACTGAGTCGGCCGTTAAAGCTGGTAGAACCCGCGGCCCCTGGGATGCAGGAGAACGTCGGCCGGGAGAAATGGTTGACCTCGCGGAACCCCGGGCCTGGGAACGAGTCAGCCGGGAGAGCTGGTCAACCCCGCACCAGCTCGGAGCAGGGAACATGTCGGCTGCATGAGCTGGTCAAACACGTGGCAGCTTGGGCACAGAACTGATCAGCTGAGACAGCCTGTCGACCCCTTGCCCCTGTGACACTGGACCGAGTTGGCCGGGACAGCTGGTCGACTCCTCGGCTCCTCGGACCCGGGACCGAGGAGCCTGCGAGAGCTGGTTGACCCCATGGATCCCTGGACCCGGTGTCCGAATCGGCCGAGACAGCTGGTTGACTCCACCCCGCCTCGGAACCTCAGACCAGGGACCGAGTGGCCCGGAACAGCTGTTTGAAAACGTGGGAGCTCGGACAAAGGACACAGTCAGCCGGGAGAACTGGTCGACCCAGAGGCCCCTCGGACTTGTGGTCCGATTTGGCCGGGAAGTACGGTCGACCCCGCCACCCCTGGTCACTCGGAAAAGAGATAGACTCGGCCGGGGCAAAAGGTCAACCCTGCAAACACTAGGGCCCGGGATCCGATTCGGCCGGGACAGCTGTTCGATACAGCGGCGGCTCTGACACGGAACCAAGTCGGCCGGGACTGCTGGTGGATCCCGCGGCCCCTCGGACCCAGGACCAAGTGGCCGGGATAGCTGGTCGACACCACGGCTCCTCGGATCTGGGTCCAAGTCAGCCAGGAGTTCTGGTCGACCCGGAGACCCCTTGGACCTGGGACCTAGTCGGCCGGATTATCTGCTCAACCCCTCATCACTTCGGACCAGGGTCCGAGTCAGCCGGTACAGCTGGTCGACCCCACAGCTCCTCGGACACGGTCTGAATTGGTCAGGAGATCTGGTTGACCTCGATAAGATCGAACCCAGGAACGTTTCCGCCAGGAGAGCTGGTCGACCCCGCATCCCCTCAGACCCTTGGACCCAGGGTCGAGTCAGCCGGGACCACTATTCGACCACGTGACCACTCAGACCCGGCATCCGAGTCGGCCGGGGAGCTGATCGACACCGTGGCCCCTCAGAACCAGGACCATGTCGCCCGGGACAATTGGTTGAGCCCTCGGTACTTTGTACCCGGGACCGAGTCAGCCGGGAAAGCTGGTCGACCCAACTGCTGCATGGACACGGGTCCGTGTCTGCCGGGAGAGCTGTTTGACCCCACGTCAGCTCGAACCCGGGACCGAGTCGGCCGGGAGGGCTGGACCACACCGCCGGGCTCGGACCCTGGACAGATGTTGCCGGTATATCTGGTCGACCCCACAGCTACCTGGACACGGGTCTGAGTTTGTTGGGACAGCTGGTCGACACCGTGGCCCCTTGGACCGGGAGTATGTGGCGGCTGGGACAGCTGGTCAACCCCGTGTCAGCTTGGAACTGGGACCGAGTCGGCCGGTAGATCTGGTCCAACCCACAGCTCCTCTCACCCAAGTCTGTCTCACCTGGGACAACTGGATGACACCGCAGTGGCTTGGACACGGGACCGAGTCAGCTGGGATAACTGATCGAAACCACAGCTCCACGGAAACGGGTCCGAGTCAGCCGGGATAGCTGGTCGACACCACAGCTCCTCCGACCCGGGTCGGAGTTGGTCAGCAGATCTGGTTGACCTCGATAAGATCGAACCCAGGAACGTTTCTGCCGGGAGAGCTGGTCGACCCCACGCCCTCTCAGACAATTGTACCCAGGATCGCGTCAGCCAGGGCCACTATTCGACCACGTGACCATTCAGACCCGGTGTCCAAGTCGGCCGGGATAGCTGGTCAACCCCGCGGCCCCTCAGAACCAGGACCATGTCGCCCGGGACATTTGGTTGAACCCACGGCACTACGTACCCGGGACGGAGTCAGCCGGGAAAGCTGGTCGACCCAAGAGCTACACGGACACGGGTCCGTGTCTGCTGGGACAGCGGGTGGACCACACGTCAGCTCGAACCCGGGACCGAGTCGGCTGGGATAGCTGTTCGACCCCACAGATGTTTGGACCCGGGACCTAGTTGGTCTTGATATGTGCTCGAACCTGCATCAGATGAGACACAAGACCGAGTCAGCCGGGACAGCCGGTCGACCCTGCGGCCCCTGGGACCGGGAGTACATGGCAGCCAGGACAGCTCGTTGACCCCGTGTCAGCTCAGAACCAGGACCGAATCAGACAGTAGATCTGGTCCACTCCACAGCTCCTCGCACCCAGGTCCGTGTCACCTGGGACATCTGGATGACACCACGGTAGCTCGGACACGGGACCGAGTGGGCCGGATAACTGGTCGATGCCACAGCTCCTCGGACCCGGGTCCGAGTCGGCCGGGAGAGCTAGTCGACCCCGAGGCCCCTCGGACCTGGGACCGAGTCGGCCGGGAGAGCTGGTCGACCCCATATCACTTTGGACCAGGGTCCGAGTCAGCCGAGACAGCTGGTTGACCACACAGCTCCTCAGACCCGGGTCCGAATTGGTCGGGAGATCTGGTTGAAATCGATAAGATTGAACCCAGGAACGTTTCTGCCAGGAAAGCTGGTTGACCCAGCGGTCCTCAAACCCTTGGCCCAGGGTCGAATCAGCTGGGACCACTATTCGACACGTGACCTTTCGGACCCGGGCTCCGAGTCTGCCAGGAGAGCTGGTTGACCCCGCAGCCCTCAGAACCAGGACCATGTCGCCCGGGACAATTGGTTGAGCCCACGGTACTTCGTACCCTGGAACGATTCAGCCGGGAAAGTTGGTCGACCCAGAGCTACACGGACTCGGGTCCATGTCTGCCGGGACAGCGGGTTGACCCACGTCAGCTCGAACCCATGACCGAGTCGGCCGGGATACCTGGTCAACCCCTTGGACATTCGGACACGGGACAGAATCAGCCAGGACAGCACGTCGACCCATTGGCTGCTTGGACATGGCAACGAGTCACCCAGGGAAGCTGGTCAAGAGCGCAGCTGCTTGCACCCAGGAACAAGTAGGACAGGACAGCTGGTCGAACCTTCAGACCCTCGGTGGGGCATGAGTCGGTCGGAACAACTTGTCGAAAGTTTGGCGCCTTGGACCAGGGGTCCGAGTCGGCTCGGTCAGCTGATCAACTCTGCGGCCCCTCGGACCCGGGGTCCAAGTCGGCGGGGACAGCTGGTCAACCCCGTTTCAGCTCTGACGCAGGACCGAGCCGGCTGTGATAGCTGGTTAACCGCCAGGCCCTGCGGACCCTCTGTCCCTCGGTCTCTCCGGCCCAGGAATATAATCGGCCTGGACAGCTGTTCCACCCTCTGCCCCACGGACCCGTGGTCTGAGTGGGACGGGACTCCCGGCCAACCGTGCAGCCCCTTGGCCCTGGGGGACCTAGGTGCCCGGGACAGCTGGGTGTAGTCGTGTCCCCTTGGACACGGGCGAGAGTCAGCTGGGACAGCTCGTGGAACCCGCCCACCCTGGGACCCTCAGACCTGGGACCGAGTCGCCCGGGACAGCTGGTCGACCCCACAGCAGCTTGGACCAGGGAATGAATTGGCCGGGACAGCTGGTCGACCCCCAACCAGCTCGGCCTAGGGACCAAGTCGGGTGGGTCAGCTGGTTAAACACGCGGCCACTTGGACACAGGACTGAGTTGGCTGGGACTGATGTCGACCCCGTGGCCCCTGTGACACTGGACCAAGGCGGCCGGGACAGATGGTTGAACCCTCGCCTCCTCGGACACTGGACCGAGTCGCCCGGGACATATGGTCGACCCCATGGATCCTCAGAACTGGGGTCCGAATCAGCCGGGACAGCTGGTTGACTCCACCTTGCCTCAAAACTTCGGACCAGGGACCGAGTGGCACTGGACAGCTGTTTGACGACGCAGGAGCTCAGACAAGGAACACAGTCGGCCGGGAGAGCTGGTTGAACCCGCGGCAGCTCGGACCAGGGAAAGAGTCGGCGGGGACAGCTGGTCGACTCCACGGATCCTGTGACACAGGTCCGAGGTGGCTGGGAGAGCTGGTCGACCCCTCGGCTCCTCGGACACGGGACCGATTCGCCCGGGACAGTTGGTCCACCCCACGACCCCTCGGACCCAGGACAGAGTCGGCAGGGACAGCTGGTCGACACCACACCCCCTCAGACATGGGATCGTTTCCACCTGGACAGCTGGTCGACCCCTCGGACCCACGTTCCTGGGGCACGAGTCTGCCAGGATAGAAGGTAGACCGTGAGGCAGCTCGGACATGGGAAAGTTGCGGCCGGTACAGCTGGTCAACCACGTGGCTGCACAGACACTGGACCGAGTGGGCCAGGATAGTTGGACGACCCTGTGGCCCCTCGGAAACGAAACCGACTTGGCCGGGACATCTCGTTGAACCCTTGGAACCGGGACAGTATCCACCCTGAATGCTGGTCGACTTCACGGCCCTTCGGACCAAGGATGTTGTCGGCCGTGTCAGCTGGTCAACTTCGTGGCACCTCAACCCCCAGCAGCGTGTCGACCATGAACGCTGGTCTACGGCCAGGCCCTTTGGACCATCGATACCTCGGTCTCTATGGGCCAGGAACCTAGTCAGCCTGGAGAGCTGTTCGACACCGTGCCCCTCGGACCCAGAGTTCAGGTTGGCCAGGACAGCTGGTTGATGCCTCATCAGCTCGGACCCAGGACGGAGTCGGCCGGGATAACAGGTCGACCCCACACCTCCTCAGACCCGGGTCCGAGTCACCCGGTAGAGCTGGCCGACCGCACAGCAGCTCGGACCCGGGACCGAGTGGGCCGGTAGAGCTGGTCGACACCCCGTCAGCTTGGACCCGGGACCGTGTCAGCCGGGAGAGCTGATCGACCCCACAGTTTTTTGGACCCGTAACCGAGTCGGTCGGGATAGGTCGTCGAACCCGCATCAGTTCAGACCCAGGACTGAGTCAGCCGGGACAGCTGTTCGCCACCGTGGCCCCTCAGACCCTCGACCGAGTCTGCCGGGATAGCTGGTCAACCCCACAGCTCCTCAGACCTGGGTCCAAGACTGCCCGGACAGCTGGTCAAACCCGCGTCAGCTCCAACCTGGGACCCTGTTGGCTGGGATTGCTGGACCACACCGCCGGGCTCGGACCCGGGACAGAGTGGGCCAGTATATCTAGTCGACCACACAGCTACTCGGACACGGGTCTGAGACTGTCGGGACAGCTGGTTGACCCGGCGGCCCCTGGGACCGGGAGTACGTGGCGGACGGGACACCTGGTTGACCACGTGTCAGCTCGGCACCGGGACCGAGTCGGCCGGTAGATCTGATACACCACACAGCTCCTCACTCCCGGGTCCGTGTCACCTAGGACATCTGGATGACACCACGGTAGCTTGGACACGGGACCGAGTAGACCGGTATAATTGGTCGATGCCACGGCTCCTGGCACGCTGGTTCCGAGTCTGCGGGGAGAGCTGGACGACCCCGAGGCCCCTCGCACCCGGGGTCCGAGTCGGCCGGGAGAGCTGGTCGACCCCACGGCCCCTCAGAACCTGGACCATGTCGCCCGGGACAATTGGTTGAGAACATGGTACTTCGTACCCGGGACCAAGTCTGCCGGGAAACTGGTCGACGAAAGAGCTACACGGACACGGGTCTGTGTCTGCCGGGACACAGGGTTGACCCCACGTCAGCTCGAACCCGGGACCGAGTCGGCCGGGATAGCTGGTCGACCCCTTGGACACTCGGACCCGGACGGAATCAGCCGGGAAAGCACGTCGACCCCTTGGCTGCTTGGACATGGGAACGAGTCGCCCGGGAAAGCTGGTCAACAGCGCAGCTGCTTGCACCTTGGAATGAGTCAGACAGGACAGCTGGTCGACCCCTCAGAACCTCAGTGGGGCATGAGTCGGTCGGGACAGCTTGTCGAAAGCTCGGCACCTATGACCCGGGTTCCGAGTCGGCAGGGACAGCTGATCAACCCCGTTTCAGCTCTGACGCAGGACCGAGCCAGCTGTGATAGCTGGTTAACCGCCAGGCCCTGCGGACCCTCTGTCCCTCGGTCTCTCCGGCATAGGAATATAAACGGCCTGGACAGCTGTTCGACCCTCTGCCCAACGGACCCGTGGTCCGAGTGGGACGGGACTCCCAGCCGACCTTTCCGCCCCTTGGACCTGGGGGACCTAGGTGCCCGGGACAGCTGGGTGACATCGTGGCCCCTTGGACCCGGGCGAGAGTCAACCGGGACAGCTGGTCGACCCCGCCCACCCTGGGACCCTCGGACCTGGGACCGAGTCGCCCGGGACTGCTGGTCGACCCCGCGGCAGCTCGGACCAGGGAAATGTAGGCCGGGACACTTGGGCGACCCCGTGGCCCCTTGGACCTGGGGTCTGAGTCAGTCAGAACAACTGGTCCACCCCTCCGACTTTCGTTCCTTGGACCCAGCAGCGAGTCAGCCGGGACAAATATTTCACCACGCGACCCCTCGTGGCACCTCGCCCCTCAACAGCAAGTCGGCCGGGAGAGCTGGTTGACCCTGCAGCCCCTCAGACCCGGGGTCCGAGTCATCCGGGATAGCTGGTCGACCAAGCGGCCCCTCGGTCTCGGGAACGAGTCGGCCGGGGTAGTTGCTCGACACCATGGCAGCTCAGACAGGGGACTGAGTGGGTTGGGAGAGCTGGTCGACGTCTCAGACCCTCGGTCCCAGGGTCCTTGTTGGCCGGGAGAGCTGGTCAACCCCGAGGCAGCTCGGACCCCGGACTGAGTCGGCCGTTAAAGCTGGTAGAACCCGCGGCCCCTGGGATGCAGGAGAACGTCGGCCGGGAGAAATGGTTGACCTCGCGGAACCCCGGGCCTGGGAACGAGTCAGCCGGGAGAGCTGGTCAACCCCGCACCAGCTCGGAGCAGGGAACATGTCGGCTGCATGAGCTGGTCAAACACGTGGCAGCTTGGGCACAGAACTGATCAGCTGAGACAGCCTGTCGACCCCTTGCCCCTGTGACACTGGACCGAGTTGGCCGGGACAGCTGGTCGACTCCTCGGCTCCTCGGACCCGGGACCGAGGAGCCTGCGAGAGCTGGTTGACCCCATGGATCCCTGGACCCGGTGTCCGAATCGGCCGAGACAGCTGGTTGACTCCACCCCGCCTCGGAACCTCAGACCAGGGACCGAGTGGCCCGGAACAGCTGTTTGAAAACGTGGGAGCTCAGACAAAGGACACAGTCAGCCGGGAGAACTGGTTGACCCAGAGGCCCCTCGGACTTGTGGTCCGATTTGGCCGGGAAGTACGGTCGACCCCGCCACCCCTGGTCACTCGGAAAAGAGATAGACTCGGCCGGGGCAAAAGGTCGACCCTGCAAACACTAGGGCCCGGGATCCGATTCGGCCGGGACAGCTGTTCGATACAGCGGCGGCTCTGACACGGAACCAAGTCGGCCGGGACTGCTGGTGGATCCCGCGGCCCCTCGGACCCAGGACCAAGTGGCCGGGATAGCTGGTCGACACCACGGCTCCTCGGATCTGGGTCCAAGTCAGCCAGGAGTTCTGGTCGACCCGGAGACCCCTTGGACCTGGGACCTAGTCGGCCGGATTATCTGCTCAACCCCTCATCACTTCGGACCAGGGTCCGAGTCAGCCGGTACAGCTGGTCGACCCCACAGCTCCTCGGACACGGTCTGAATTGGTCAGGAGATCTGGTTGACCTCGATAAGATCGAACCCAGGAACGTTTCCGCCAGGAGAGCTGGTCGACCCCGCATCCCCTCAGACCCTTGGACCCAGGGTCGAGTCAGCCGGGACCACTATTCGACCACGTGACCACTCAGACCCGGCATCCGAGTCGGCCGGGGAGCTGATCGACACCGCGGCCCCTCAGAACCAGGACCATGTCGCCCGGGACAATTGGTTGAGCCCTCGGTACTTTGTACCCGGGACCGAGTCAGCCGGGAAAGCTGGTCGACCCATCTGCTGCATGGACACGGGTCCGTGTCTGCCGGGAGAGCTGTTTGACCCCACGTCAGCTCGAACCCGGGACCGAGTCGGCCGGGAGGGCTGGACCACACCGCCGGGCTCGGACCCTGGACAGATGTTGCCGGTATATCTGGTCGACCCCACAGCTACCTGGACACGGGTCTGAGTTTGTTGGGACAGCTGGTCGACACCGTGGCCCCTTGGACCGGGAGTATGTGGCGGCTGGGACAGCTGGTCAACCCCGTGTCAGCTTGGAACTGGGACCGAGTCGGCCGGTAGATCTGGTCCAACCCACAGCTCCTCTCACCCAAGTCTGTCTCACCTGGGACAACTGGATGACACCGCAGTGGCTTGGACACGGGACCGAGTCAGCTGGGATAACTGATCGAAACCACAGCTCCACGGAAACGGGTCCGAGTCAGCCGGGATAGCTGGTCGACACCACAGCTCCTCCGACCCGGGTCGGAGTTGGTCAGCAGATCTGGTTGACCTCGATAAGATCGAACCCAGGAACGTTTCTGCCGGGAGAGCTGGTCGACCCCACGCCCTCTCAGACAATTGTACCCAGGATCGCGTCAGCCAGGGCCACTATTCGACCACGTGACCATTCAGACCCGGTGTCCAAGTCGGCCGGGATAGCTGGTCAACCCTGCGGCCCCTCAGAACCAGGACCATGTCGCCCGGGACATTTGGTTGAACCCACGGCACTACGTACCCGGGACGGAGTCAGCCGGGAAAGCTGGTCGACCCAAGAGCTACACGGACACGGGTCCGTGTCTGCTGGGACAGCGGGTGGACCACACGTCAGCTCGAACCCGGGACCGAGTCGGCTGGGATAGCTGTTCGACCCCACAGATGTTTGGACACGGGACCTAGTCGGTCGTGATATGTGGTCGAACCTGCATCAGATGAGACACAAGACTGAGTCAGCCGGGACAGCTGTTCGACCCCTTGGCCCCTCGGATCCTCGACCGAGTCTGCCGGGATAGCTGGTCAACCCCACAGCTCCTCAGACCTGGGTCCAAGACTGCCCGGACAGCTGGTCAAACCTGCGTCAGCTCCAACCTGGGACCCTGTTGGCCGGGATTGCTGTACCACACCGCCGGGCTCGGACCCGGGACAGAGTGGGCCGGTATATCTAGTCGACCACACAGCTACTCGGACACGGGTCTGAGACTGTCAGGACAGCTGGTCGACCCCGCGGCCCCTGGGACCGGGAGTACGTGGCGGATGGGACACCTGGTCGACCACGAGTCAGCTCGGCACTGGGACCAAGTCGGCCGGTAGATCTGATCCACCACACAGCTCCTCACTCCCGGGTCCATGTCACCTGGGACATCTGGATGACACCACGGTAGCTTGGACACGGGACCGAGTAGACTGGTATAATTGTTCGATGCCACGGCTCCTGGCACACGGTTCCGAGTCTGCGGGGAGAGCTGGACAACCCCGAGGCCCCTCACACCCGGGGTCCGAGTCGGCCGGGAGAGCTGTTCAACCCCGCAGCCCCTCAGAACCTGGACCATGTCGCCCGGGACAATTGCTTGAGACACTCTACTTCATACCTGGGACCAAGTCTGCCAGTAATCTGATCGACCCAAAGGCTACACGGACAAGGGTCTGTGTCTGCCATGACAGAGGGTTGACCCCACGTCAGCTCGAACCCGGGACCGAGTCGGCAGGGATAGCTGGTTGACCCCTTGGACACTCGAACCCGGGACGGAATCAGCGGGGACAGCACGTCGACCCCTTGGCTGCTTGGAGATGGGAACTAATCGCCCGGGGAAGCTGGTCAACACCTCAGCCGCTTGCACCCGGGAATGAGTCGGACAGGACAGCTGGTCGA
Source organism: Phacochoerus africanus (assembly GCF_016906955.1). Classification (NCBI taxonomy): domain Eukaryota; kingdom Metazoa; phylum Chordata; class Mammalia; order Artiodactyla; family Suidae; genus Phacochoerus; species Phacochoerus africanus. The sequence goes on from NW_025927324.1 coordinate 70,917, forward strand.
CCCCTCAGACCCTCGGTGGGGCATGAGTCGGTTGGGATATGTTGTCGAAAGCTCGGCACCTTGAAACCTGTGTCCGAGTCGGCGGGGACAGCTGGTCAACCCCGTTTCAGCTCTGACGCAGGACCGAGTCGGCTGTGATAGCTGGTTAACCGCCAGGCCCTGCGGACCCTCTGTCACTCGGTCTCTCCGGCCCAGGAATATAATCGGCCTGGACAGCTGTTCGATCGTCTGCCCCACGGACCCATGGTCCGTGTGGGATGGGTCTCGAGGCCGACCGTGCAGCCCATTGGCCCTGGGGGACCTAGGTGCCCGGGACAGCTGGGTGACATCGTGGCCCCTTGGACCCGGGCGAGAGTTAGCCGGGACAGCTGGTGGACCCAGCACACCCTGGAACCCCTGGGCCTGGGGCCGAGTCGCCCGGGACTGCTGGTCGACCCCGTGGCAGCTCGGACCAGAGAAATGTAGGCCGGGACAGCTGCTCAACCCCGCGGCCCCTTGGAACTGGGATCTGAGTGGGTCAGGACAACTGGACGACCCCGCCCCCTCTCTTTCCTTGAACCCAGCAGCGTGTCAGCCGGGACAAATATTTCACCACGGGACACATCACGGCACCTCACCCCCCAAACGCAAGTCTGCCGGGAGAGCTGGTGGACCCTGCAACCCCTCAGACCAGGGGTCCGAGTCATCCGGGATAGCTGGTCGACCACGCAGCCCATCAGTCTCGGGAACAAGTCGGCCGGGGTAGTTGCTCGACACCATGGCAGCTCAGACAGGGGACTGTGTGGGTTGGGAGAGCTGGTCGACGTCTCGGACCCTCGGTCCCAGGGACCTTGTTGGCCGGGAGAGCTAGTCAACCCCGAGGCAGCACTGACCCGGGACCGAGTCGGCCAGGAAAGCTGGTAGAACACGCGGCCCCTGGGACGCAGGACCACGTCGGCCGGGAGAAGTGGTTGACCTCGCGGAACCCCGGGCTTGGGAACGAGTCGTCCGGGACAGCTCGTCGACCGCGCACCAGCTCGGACAAGGGACCATGTCGGCAGGGTCTGCTGGTCAAACACGCGGCACCGTGGACACAGAACTGAGTCGGCTGGGACAGCCTCTCGACCCCATGGCCCTTGTGACACAGGACCGAGTCGCCCAGGCCAGCTGGTCGACCCCTCGGCTCCTTGGACACGGGACCGAGGTGCCCGGGACAGTTGGTCGACCCCAAGGATACTCGGACCCGAGGTTCGAATTGGCCGGGACAGCTGGTTGACTCCACCCCGCCTCGGAACCTCGGACCAGAGACCGAGTGCCCCGGGACAGCTGTTTGACCACGCGGGAGCTCGGACAAGGGACACAGTTGGCCGGGAGGGCTGGTCGACCCAGATGCCCCTCGGACTTGTGGTCCGATTCGGCCGGGAGATCTGGTCGACCCCGCCACCCCCGAACACTCAGACAAGGGATCAACTCGGCCGGGGCAGAAGGACAACCCTGCAACCACTAGGGCCCGGGATCCGATTGGCCGGGACAGCTGGTCCACCACGTGGACCCTTGGAACCGGGACGCAATAAGCCGGGACAGCATGTTGACCCCTTGGTAGCTTGGACATGGGAACGAATCGCCCGGGAAAGCTGGTCAACAGCGCAGCCGCTTGCACCCGGGAATGAGTCGGACAGGACAGCTGGTCGACCACTCAGACCCTCGATGGGGCATGAGTCGGTCGGGACAGCTTGTCGAAAGCTTGGCAACTTGGACCCGGTGTCCGAGTCGGCGGGGACAACTGGTCAACCCCGTTTCAGCTCTGACGCAGGACCGATTCGGCTGTGATAGCTGGTTAACCGCCAGGCCCTGCGGACCCTCTGTCCCTCTGTCTCTCCGGCATAGGAATATAATCGGCCTGGACAGCTGTTCCATCTCTGCCCCATGGACCCGTGGTCCGAGTGGGACAGGACTCCTGGCCGACCGTGCAGCCCCTATGATTGGGGGACCTAGGTGCCCGGGACAGCTGGGTGACATTTTGGCCCCTTGGACCCGGGCGAGAGTTAGCCGGGACAGCTGTTGGACCCCGCCCACCCTGGGACCCCTCGGACCTGGGACCGAGTCGCCTAGGACTGCTGGTCGACACCGCGGCAGTTCGGACCAGGGAAATGTAGGCCGGGACACATGGGCGACCCGCGGCCCCTTGGACCCGGGGTCTGAGTCGGTCAGGACAACTGGTCCACCCCGCCCCCTTTCTTTCCTTGGAACCAGCAGCGAGTCAGCCGGGACACATATTTCAACACATGACCCCTCACGGCACCTCGCCCCTCAACAGGAAGTCGGCCGGGAGAGCTGGTTGACCCTGCAGCCCCTCAGACCCGGGGTCCGAGTCATCCGGGATAGCTGGTCGACCATGCGGCCCCTCGGTCTCAGGAACGAGTTGGCCGGGGTAGTTGCTCGACACCATGGCAGCTCAGACGGGACTGAGTGGGTTGGGAGAGCTGGTCGACGTCTCGGACCCTCGGTCCAAGGGGCCTTGTTGCCCGGGAGAGCTGTTCAACCCCGAGGCATATCGTACCTGGGACCGAGTCTGCCAGGAATGCTGGTAGAACCCGCGGCCCCTGGGACGCAGACCACGTCGGCCGTGAGAACTGGTTGACCTTGCGGAATCCCGGTCTCAGGAACGAGTCGGCCGGGACAGCTGGTCGACCCCACACCAGCTCGGACCAGGGACCATGACGGCTGGGGCAGCTGGTCAAACACGCGGCATCTTGGACACAGGACTGAGTCGGCTGGGACAGCCTGTCAACCCCGTGGCCCTTGTGACACAGGACCGAGGCGGCTGGGACAGCTGGTCAACCCCTCGGCTCCTTGGACACAGGACCGAGGCGCCCGGGACAGTTGGTCGACCCCAAGGATCCACGGACCTGGGGTCTGAATTGGCCGTGAGAGCTGGTTGACTCCACCTCGCCTCGGAACCTCGGACCAGAGACCGAAAGGCCCGGGGCAGCTATTTGTCGACGCATGAGCTCAGACAAGTGAAACATTCAGCCGGGACAGCAGTTCGACCCCGTGTCAGCTCCGTCCCTGGACAGAGTGTGCCGGGATAGCTGGTGGACCACATGTAAGCTCGGACCTAGGACCGAGTAAGCCGGGAAAAATGGTCGTGCACACAGATCCTCGGACCCTGGGTCAGAGTCGGCCGCGAGAGCTGGTCGAACCCGCATAAGCTCAAATCCAAGTCAGCCGGGAGTGATTGTCGACCCAAAAGCTCCACAGACAACTCAGACTCTCGGTCCTGGGTCCCGTGTCAGCCGGGACAGCTGGGCGACCATGTGCCCCCAGAGACCAGGACTATGTCAGCCAGGACAAATTGTTGAGCCCGCACGACCTCAGACCCGGGAACAAGTCAGCCGGGATAGCTGGTCGACCCCGCAGCCCCTCAGTAACAGGACCATGTCCTCCAGGACAAATGGTTGAGCCCGTGGCACCACGGACAAGGGACCAAGTCGGCTGGGATGGCTGGTCAACCCCAAAGCTCCGCGGACTCGGGTCTGAGTCTTCCAGGACAGCTGGTCGACCACGCATCTACTCGAACGTGGGACAGAGTCAGGCAGTATAGCTGGCCGAGCCCATAACTCATCGCCCAGGTTCTGAGTTGGCCGGGACAGCTAGTAGACCCCGCTTCAGCTCGGACCCGGGACCTAGAAGGGCTGCAAAACCTGGTCAACCCTGTCGAGGTTGGACAAGGGACCAATTCGGCCAGAAGAGCTGGTCGACCCAACAGCTACTGAGACACACGTCTGAGTCAGCCGGGACAGCTGGTCAACCCTGCGGCCCCTCAGACCCTAGGTCCGTGTCAGACGGGAGAGCTGGTCGAAACCATGGCAGCTCGGCCCCGGGACCAAGTGAGCCGGAATAGCTGGTCGACACCTCATCTCCCTGGGCCAGGGTCTGAGGCGGCCGGTATAGCTGGTCGACCCCGAGGCCCGCTGGACACGGGACGATTTCTGCCGAGATAGCTGGTCTCACCCACGTCAGCTGGACCAGGGACCGTGTAGGCTGGGATAGCTGGTCGACCCCACAGTACCTCTGACCTGGGTCCGTGTCAGCCGGGACAGCTGGTCAAACACACAGCAGCTCAGACCCGGGACCAAGACGGCCAGGATAGCTGGTCGACCCCACAGCCCCTAGGTTCCGTGTCCAATATGGCCGGGACAGCTGGGCAACTCCATGGATCCTCGGACCCGGGGTGCGAATCGGCCAGTTCAGCTTGTCGATTCTGTGAACCCTCGGGCCCTCGACCCGGGACCGAGTCGCCGGGGACAGATGTTTGAACATGCAGGACGCCCGGACCATCAGTCCCTGGGTTCTATTTGGCCAGGACAGCTGGTCGACCCCACAGTTCCTCGGACATGGGTCCGATTCAGCCGGGACAGCAGGTCGACCCCGTGTCAGCTCCGACACTGGACAGAGTGTGCCGGGATAGCTGGTGGACCACATGTAAGCTCGGACCTAGGACTGAGTCAGCCGGGATAGATGGTTGAGCACACAGCTCCTCGTGCCCGGGTCTGAGTCGGCCGAGACAACTGTTGGACCCCGCGTCATCTCGGACCCGTGAACGAGTTTACCGGGATAGCTACTCGACCCCACAGCTTCTCAGACCCATATCATCGTTGCCCGAGACAGCTGGTAGACCCCGCGTCAGCTCAGACCTGGGAGTGAGAAGGGCCCCGATAAATGAACAACACCACGTCAGCTCGGACAAGGGAACTAGTGGGCCGTGATACCTGGTGGACACAACAGCTCCTCGGACCCAGGGTCCGAGTCGTGCAGGACAGCTGGTCGACCCCGCATCCGCTCCAACCCGGTACCTAGTCACCCGGCATAGGTGGACGACACCACAGGTAATCGGATGTGGGTCCGAGTTGCCCAGCCAGCTGTTCGACCCAGCCGCCCCTCGGACCTGGGTCCGAGTCGGCCGGGACAGCTGGTTGACTCCACAACAGCTCAGACCCGGGACCGAGTCTGTTGGGAGAGTTGGTCGACATATCAGACCCTCGTTCCATGGGCCTGTGTCAGCCAGGAGAACTGGTTGACCCCACGTCACGTTGAAACCGGGACCATGTCAGCCAGGATAGCTGGTCGACCCCAAGGCAGTTGGGACCCAGGACCGTATCGGCCGGGAAATCTGGTCGACCCCACAGCTCCTCGGACCCGGGTCAGAGTGGGCCGGTATAGCTGGTCGAACTCATGGCAGGTCGGACCCGGGACTCTGTTCGCCAGAATAGCTGCTCAACCCTCGTCTGCTTGGGCCCGGGACCGAATCGGCTGGGGTACCTGGTCGACCCCACAGCTAAACGGACCCGGGTCTGTGTCTGCCGGGACAGCTGGTAGACCACGCGGATCCTCGGACCTTAGGTCCGTGTCGGACGGGACAGTTGGTCGACACCGTGGCAGCTCGGACCCGGGACCAAGTGGGCCGGAATAGCTGGTCGACACCACGTCTCCCCGGACCCGGGTCCGAGTTGGCCGGTATAGCTGGGAGACACCGAGGCCCCTCAGACATGGGACCAATACGGCCAGGATAGCTGGTCTAACCCACCTCAGTTTGGACCCGGGAAAGATTGGGCTGGGATAGCTTGCTCCACCACACAGTACCTCTGACCTGGGTCCGTGTCAGTCGGGACAGCTGGTCAAACACACAGCAGCTCAGACCCGGGACCAAGACGGCCAGGATAGCTCGTCGACCCCACAGCACCTCGGACACACAACCGAGACGGCCGGGACAGGTGGTCGAAACAACAGCCCTCGGACCCGGGCATGAGTCGGCCAGGACAGCTGGCCGAACCCTCGTTCGCTCGGTCCTGGTGCCCATGTCAGCCGGGACAGCTGGGCGACCTCATGGCCCCTGAGAACCAGGACCATGTCAGCCAGGACAAATGGTTGTGACCCCCCGAACTCGGAGCCAGGAACGAGTCACCCAGTATAGCTGTCAACCCTGCGGCCCCTCAGAAACAGGACCATGTCCTCCGGGACAAATTGTTCAGCCTGCAGCACTTTGGACATGGGACCTAATTGGCAGGGATAGCTGGTTGACCCCAAAGCTCCTCGGACAATGTCTACGTTTTCCAGGACAGGTGGTCGAACCCACATCAACACAAACTCGGGACAGAGACAGCCAGGATAGCTGCTTGACACCATAGATCCACGCTCTGGGTCTGAGATGTCTGGGAGAGCTAGTAGACCCCGCTTCAAATCGGACCCGGGACCTAGAAGTGCTGGAAAACCTGGTAAAGGCTGCCAGGTTTGGACAAGGGACTGATTCGGCCGGAATAGTTGGTCGACCCAACAGCTCCTCAGACACACGTCTGAGTCGGCCGGGACTGATTGTCGACCCCACGGCCCCTCGCACCATAGGTCGGTGTCAGACGGGACAGCTGGTCGACACTGTGGCAGCTCGGACCCGGGACCAAGTGAGCCAGAATAGATGGTCGACACCACATCTCACTGGGCCAGGGTCTGATTCGGCCGGTATTGTTGGTCGACCCCGAGGCCCCCTGGACACAGGAGCATTTCGACCGAGATAGCTGGTCTCACCCACGTCAGCTTGGACCCGGGACCGTGTAGGCTGGGATGGCTGGTCAACCCCACAGTACTTCTGACCTGGGTCCGTGTCAGCCGGGACAGCTGGTCAAACACACAGCAGCTCGTACCTGGAACCAAGACGGCCAGGATAGCTGTTCGACCACACAGCTCCTAGGATCCGGGTCCGAGATGCCCGGGACAGCTGGGCGACTCCAAGGATCCTCGGACCCGGGGTGCGAATCGGCCAGTTCAGCTTGTCGATTCCGCAAACCCTCGGGCCGTCATCCCGGGACCGAGTCGCCGGGGACAGATGTTCTTACATGCGGGACCCCCCGGACCATCATTCTCTGGGATCTATTTGGCCGGGACAGATGGTCGACCCCACAATTCCTCGGACATGGGTCCGATTCAGCTGGGACAGCAGGTCGACCCCGTGTCAGCTCCGACACGGGACCGAGTGTGCCAGGATAGCTGGAGGACCACACGTCAGCTCGGACCTGGGACCGAGTCAGCCGGGATAGCTGGTCGACCCCACATCTCCTCGTAACGGGGGTCGGAGTCGGCCGGGACAACTGATCGACCCCGCATCAGCTCCGACCCTGGACCGAGTGTGCCAGGATTGCTGGAGGACCACACGTCAGTTCGGACCTGGGACCGAGTCAACCGGGATAGCTGGTCGACCCCACATCTCCTCGAAACGGGGTCCGAGTCGGCCGGGACAACTGATCGACCCCGCGTCAGCTCAGACCCGAGAAAGAGTTTGCCAGGATAGCTACTTGACCCCACAGCTCTTCGGACACATGGCATTGTCACCCGAGACAGCTGGTCGATTCCACGACAGTTCAGACCTGGGACTGAGTCTGTTGGGAGTGCTGGTCAACGTCTCAGACCCTCGCTCTCAGGGTCTTTGTCAGCCAGGGGAACTGGTTAATCCCACAGCACCTCAGAGCCACGAACGAGACGGCCGGGACAGCTGTTCGAAACTGCAGCCGCTCGTTCCCGTGGCCCAAGGTGGCCGGGACAGTGGTCGACCACTTGGAGCCTCGGTGCCGGGGTCCGAGTTCGCCGGGAGAGTTGGTAGACACTGAGGCATCTCAGACACTGGGTCCCAGTCAGCCAGGACACCTGGTCGACCCATCGGACCCTCGGTCCCAGGGCCCGAGTTGACTGGGACAGCTGGTCGATCCCACGGCCCCTCGGACCTGTGAACGAGTCGGCCGGGATAGTTGGTCGAACACACAGCATCTCGGACCAGGGGTCCTAATACGCCAGGATACCTGGTCAACATCGTGGCCCCTCGGAAACCTGACCAAGTCGGCCAGGACCCGCGGGTTGACCCTGCAGCAACTCGGAACCGGGACCGATTCGGCCGGCACATATATTCGAGCACAGGCCCGTCGCACTTGGGACCGAGTCACCCGGGAGAGCTGGTCGAACCCTCGGACACTTAGACCCGGGACAGTGTCGGCGGGGAAAGCTCATAAAACCCTCGACTCCATGGACACGAAGAGAGCTGCCCGGGACAGCGGGTCAAAACCGCAGCCGCTTGGACCCGGGAACGAGTCGGCCAGGACAGCTGGTTGACCCCGCATCAGCTCGGAACCGGGACCGAGTCAGTCGGGATAGCTGGTCCACCCCGAGGCCCCTCGCACCCAAGGTCCGTGCCAGCCAGGAAAGCTGGTCGACCCAGCGTCAGCTCGGATCCGGGACCGAGACGGCCAAGATAGCTCGTCAACCCCACAGCTCCTTGTACCCTGGGCCGTGTCGGCTGTGACAGCTGGTCGAACACATGGCAGTTCAGACCTGGGCCCGAGTGGGTTGTGACAGCTGGTCACCCCATGTCAGCACGGACACAGGACTGAGTCGGCCGGGAGAGCTGGTCGACTGATCAACTTCTCGGACCCTGGGTCCGAATCGGCCACGAGAGCTTGTCGAACCCGCATAAGCTGAAACCCAAGTGAGCCGGGAGTGATTGTCGACCCAAAACTCCTCAGACAACTCGGACTCTCGGTCCTGGGTCCCGTGTCAGCCGGGACAGCTGGGCGACCATGTGCCCCCAGAGAACCAGGACTATGTCAGCCAGGAAAAATGGTTGAGCCCGCACGACCACAGGCCCGGGAACGAGTCAGCCGGGATAGCTGGTCGACCCCGCAGCCCCTCAGAAACAGGACCATGTCCTCCGGGACAAATGGTTGAGCCCGCGGCACCTCGGACACGGGACCAAGTGGGCTGGGATGGCTGGTCGTCCCCAAAGCTCCACGGACCCGGGTCTGAGTCTTCCAGGACAGCCGGTCGACCACGCATCTACTCGAACGCGGGAGAGAGTCGGCCAAGATAGCTGGCCGAGCCCATAGCTCCTCGGCCAGGGTCTGAGTTGGCTGGGACAGCTAGTAGACCCCGCTTCAGCTCGGACCCGGGACCTAGAAGGGCTGGAAAACCTGGTCGACTCTGCCGGGTTTGCACAAGGGACCAATTCGGCCGGAAGAGCTGGTCGACCCAACAGCTACTCAGACACACGTCTGAGCCGGCCGGGACTGATTGTCGACCCCACCGCCACTCGGACCCTAGGTCGGTGTCAGACAGGACAGCTGGTCGACACCATGGCAGCTCGGCCCCGGGACCAAGTGAGCCGGAATAGCTGGTCAACACCACATCTCCCCGGGCCAGGGTTCAGAGGCGGCCGGTTATAGCTGGTCGACCCTGAGGCCGCCTGGACACAGGACCATTTCGGCCGAGATAGCTGGTCTCACCCACGTCAGCTTGGACCCGGGACCGTGTAGGCTGGGATAGCTGGTCGACCCCACAGTACCTCTAACCTGGGTCCGTGTCAGCCGGGACAGCTGGTCAAACACACAGCAGCTCAGACCCGGAACCGAGACGGCCAGAATAGCTGGTCGACTCCACAGCTCCTAGGATCCGGGTCCGAGATGCCCGGGACAGCTGGGCGACTCCATGGATCCTCGGTCCCGGGGTGCGAATCGGCCAGTTCAGGTTGTCGATTCCGCGAACCCTCGGGCCGTCGACCCGGGACCGAGTCGCCGGGGACAGATGTTCGAACATGCGGGACCCCCCGGACCATCATTCTCTGGGTTCTATTTGGCCGGGACAGCTGGTCGACCCCACAGTTCCTCGGACATGGGTCCGATTCAGCCGGGACAGCAGGTCGACCCCGCGTCAGCTCCGACCCGGGACCGAGTGTGCCAGGATAGCTGGAGGACCACACGTCAGCTCGGACCTGGGACTGAGTCAGCCGGGATAGCTGGTCGACCCCACAGCTCCTCGTAACGGGGTCCGAGTTGGCCGGGCCAACTGATCGACCCCGCGTCAGCTCAGACCCAGGAACGAGTTTGCCAGGATAGCTACTCGACCCCACAGCTCTTCGGACACATGTCATTGTCACCCGGGATAGCTGGTCGATTCCACGACAGTTCAGACCCGGGACTGAGTGTGTTGGGAGTGCTGGTCAACGTCTCCGACCCTCGGTCCCAGAGCCTGTGTCAGCCGGGAGAACTGGTTAATCCCACAGCACCTCAGAGCCACGACCGAGACGGCCGGGACAGCTGTTCGACACTGCAGCCGCTCGTTCCCGTGGCCCAAGGTGGCCGGGACAGTGGTCGACCCCTTGGAGCCTCGGTCCCGGGGTCCGAGTTCGCCGGGAGAGTTGGTAGACACTGTGGCATCTCAGACACTGGGTCCCAGTCAGCCAGGACACCTGGTCGACCCGTCGGACCCTCGGTCCCGGGGCCCGAGTCGGCTGGGACAGTTGGTCAATCCCACGGCCCTTCGGACCTGTGAACGAGTCGGCCGGGATAGTTGGTCGAACACACAGCATCTCGGACCCGGGGTCCTAATCCGCCAGGATACCTGGTCAACATCGTGGCCCCTCGGAAACCTGACCAATTCGGCCAGGACCGCGGGGTGACACTGCGGCAACTCGGAACCGGGAGCGATTCGGCCGGCACATATGGTCGAGCACGAGGCCCCTCGGACTTGGGACCGAGTCACCCGGGAGAGCTGGTCGAACCCTCGGACACTTAGACCCGGGACAGTGTCGGCCGGGAAAGCTCATGAAACCCTCGGCTCCATGGACACGAAGAGAGCTGCCCGGGACAGCGGGTCAACACTGTAGCCGCTTGGACCCGGGAACGAGTCAGCCAGGACAGCTGGTCGACCCCATGGCAGCTCGGACATGGGACCGAGCCGGCCGGGATAGTTGGTCCATCCCGCATCAGCTCGGACCCAGGATCGAGTCAGCCAGGACTACTATTGACCACGTGACCCTTCAGACCCGGGGTCCGAGTCGCCGGGGCAGCTGGTCGACTCCACAGCAGCTCGGACAGGGAAACGAGTTGATCGAGGGAGCTGGTCGATGCCTCTTACCCTTGGTCCCAGGGCCTGAGTCGGCCTGGAAAGCTGAGGCAACTCGGACACTGGACCGAGTTGGCCGGAGCAGATGATCAACCCCGTGGACCCCGAAAGGTGGACCATGCGGGCAGGGACAAATGCTTGAGCCCGCGGCCCCACGCATACCGGAACGAGTCGGCCGGGACAGCAGGTTGACCCCGCATCAGCTCGGAACCGGGACCGAGTCAGTCGGGATAGCTGGTCCACCCCGCGGCCCCTCGCACCCAAGGTCCGTGTCGGCCAGGAAAGCTGGTCGACCCAGCGTCAGCTCGGATCCGGGACCGAGACGGCCAAGATAGCTCGTCAACCCCACAGTTCCTTGTACCCTGGGCCGCGTCGGCTGTGACAGCTGGTTGAACACACGGCAGTTCAGACTCGGGCCCGAGTGGGCCGTGACAGCTGGTCACCCCACGTCAGCACGGACACAGGACTGAGTCGGCCGGGAGAGCTGGTCGACTGATCAACTCCTCGGACCCTGGGTCCGAGTCGGCCGCGAGAGCTGGTCGAACCCGCATAAGCACAAACCCAAGTCAGCCGGGAGTGATTGTCGGCCCAAAAGCTCCTCAGACAACTCGGACTCTCGGTCCTGTGTCCCGTGTCAGCCGGGACAGCTGGGCGACCATGTGCCCCCAGAGAACCAGGACTATGTCAGCCAGGACAAATGGTTGAGCCCACACGACCTCAGGCCCGGGAACGAGTCAGCTGGGATAGCTGGTCGACCCCGCAGCCCCTCAGAAACAGGACCATGTCCTCTGGGACAAATGGTTGAGCCCACGGCACCTCGGACACGGGACCGAGTTGGCTGGGATGGCTGGTCGTCCCCAAAGCTCCACGGACCCGGGTCTGAGTCTTCCAGGACAGCCGGTCGACCACACATCTATTCGAAACGCGGGGACAATGTTGGCCAAGATAGCTGGCCGAGCCCATATCTCCTCGGCCAGGGTCTGAGTTGGCTGGGACAGCAGGTACACACCCCGCTTCAGCTCAGACCCGGGACCTAGAAGGGCTGGAAAACCTGGTCAGACCCTGCCAGGTTTGCACAGGGACCAATTCGGCCAGAATAGCTGGTCGACAAAACAGCTACTCAGACACACGTCTGAGTCGGCCGGGACTGATTGTCGACCCCACCGCCACTCGGACCCTAGGTCGGTGTTCGAACGGGACAGCTGGTCGACACCATGGCAGCTCGGCCCCGGGGACCAAGTGAGCTGGAATAGCTGGTCAACAACCACATCTTCCCCGGGCCAGGGTCCGAGGTGGCTGGTAATGCTGGTCGACCCCCGAGGCCGCCTGGACACAGGACCATTTCGGCCGAGATAGCTGGTCTCACGCACGTCAGCTTGGACCCAGGACCATGTAGGCTGGGATAGCTGGTCGACCCCACAGTACCTCTAACCTGGGTCCGTGTCAGCCGGGACAGCTGGTCAAACACACAGCAGCTCGGACCTGGAACCGAGACGGCCAGAATAGCTGGTCGACCCCACAGCTCCTAGGATCCGGGTCCGAGATTGCCCGGGACAAGCTGGGGCGACTCCATGGATCCTCGGTCCCGGGGTGCGAATCGGCCAGTTCAGGTTGTCGATTCCGCGAACCCTCGGGCCGTCGACCCGGGAGCGAGTCGCCGGGGACAGATGTTCGAACATGCGGGACCCCCCGGACCATCATTCTCTGGGTTCTATTTGGCCGGGACAGCTGGTCGACCCCCACAGTTCCTCGGACATGGGGTCCGATTCAGCCGGACAGCAGGTCGACCCCGCGTCAGCTCCGACCCGGGACCGAGTGTGCCAGGATAGCTGGAGGACCACACGTCAGCACGGACCTGGGACCGAGTCAGCCGGGATAGCTGGTCGACCCCCACCAGCTCCTCGTAACGGGGTCACGAGTTGGCCGGGCCAACTGATCGACCCCGCATCAGCTCAGGACCCGGGAACGAGTTTGCCAGGATAGCTACTCGACCCCACAGCTCTTCGGTTCACATGTCATTTTATCACCCGGGACATCTGGTCAATTCCACAACAGTTCAGACCTGGGACTGAGTGTGTTGGGACTGCTGGTCAACGTCTCCGACCCTCGGTCCCAGAGCCTGTGTCAGCCGGGAGAACTGGTTAATCCCACAGCACCTCAGAGCCACGACCGAGACGGCCGGGACAGCTGTTCGAAACTGCAGCCGCTCGTTCCCGTGGCCCAAGGTGGCCGGGACAGTGGGTCGACCCCTTGAGCCTCGGTCCCCGGGGTCCGAGTTCGCCGGGAGAGTTGGTAGACACTGTGGCATCTCAGACACTGGGTCCCAGTCAGCCAGGACACCTGGTCGACCCGTCGGACCATCGGTCCCGGGGCCCGAGTCGGCTGGGACAGCTGGTCGATCCCACAGCACCTCGGACCTGTGAACGAGTCGGCCGGGATAGTTGGTCGAACACAAAGAATCTAGGACCCGGGGTCCTAATCCGCCAGGATACCTGGTCAACATCGTGGCCCCTCGGAAACCTGACCAATTCGGCCAGGACCGCAGGTTGACCCTGCAGCAACTCGGAACCGGGACTGATTCGGCCGGCACATATGGTCGAGCACGAGGCCCCTCGGACTTGGGACCGAGTCACCCGGGAGAGCTGGTCGAACCCTCGGACACTTAGACCCGGGACAGTGTCGGCCGGGAAAGCTCATGAAACCCTCGGCTCCATGGACACGAAGAGAGCTGCCCGGGACAGCGGGTCAACACTGAAGCCGCTTGGACCCGGGAACGAGTCGGCCAGGACAGCTGGTCGACCCCATGGCAGCTCGGACATGGGACCGAGCCGGCCGGGATAGCTGGCCATCCCGCATCAGCTCGGACCCAGGATCGAGTCGGCTGGGAGAGCTGGTCGACCCCGCAGACCCTCGGACCCAGGGTCGAGTCAGCCAGGACTAATATTGACCACGTGACCCTTCGGACCCGGGGTCCGAGTCGCCGTGGCAGCTGGTCTACTCCACAGCAGCTCGGACAGGGAAACGAGTTGATCGAGGGAGCTGGTCGATGCCTCTTACCCTCGGTCCCAGGGCCTGAGTCGGCCTGGAAAGCTGAGGCAACTCGGACACTGGACCGAGTCGGCCGGGACAGATGATCAACCCCGTGGACCCCGAAAGGTGGACCATGCGGGCAGGGACAAATGGTGGAGCCCGCGGCCCCACGCATACCGGAACGAGTCGGCGGAACAGCAGGTTGACCCCGCATCAGCTCGGACCCGGGATCGAGTCAGTCGGGATAGCTGGTCCACCCCGAGGCCCCTCGCACCCAAGGTCCGTGTCAGCCAGGAAAGCTGGTCGACCCAGTGTCAGCTCGGATCCGGGACCGAGACGGCCAAGATAGCTCGTCAACCCCACAGCTCCTTGTACCCCGGGCCGCGTCGGCTGTGACAGCTGGTCGAACACACGGCAGTTCAGACACGGGCCCGAGTGGGCCGTGACAGCTGGTCACCCCACGTCAGCACGGACACAGGACTGAGTCGGCCGGGAGAGCTGGTCGACTGATCAACTCCTCGGACACTGGGTCCGAGTCGGCCGCGAGAGCTGGTCGAACCCGCATAAGCACAAACCCAAGTCAGCCGGGAGTGATTGTCGGCCCAAAAGCTCCTCAGACAACTCGGACTCTCGGTCCTGTGTCCCGTGTCAGCCGGGACAGCTGGGCGACCATGTGCCCCCAGAGAACCAGGACTATGTCAGCCAGGACAAATGGTTGAGCCCACACGACCTCAGGCCCGGGAATGAGTCAGCCGGGATAGCTGGTCGACCCCGCAGCCCCTCAGAAACAGGACCATGTCCTCCGGGACAAATGGTTGAGCCCGCGGCACCTAGGACACGGGACCGAGTCGGCTGGGATGGCTGGTCGACCCCAAAGCTCCACGGACCCGGGTCTGAGCCTTCCAGGACAGCTGGTCGACCCCGCATCTACTCGAACGCGGGACAGAGTCGGCCAGGATAGCTGGCCGAGCCCATATCTCTTCGGCCAGGGTCTGAGTTGGCCGGGACAGCTAGTAGACCCCGCTTCAGCTCGGACCCGGGAACTAGAAGGGCTGGAAAACCTGGTCGACTCTGCCGGGTTTGCACAAGGGACCAATTCGGCCGGAAGAGCTGGTCGACCCAACAGCTACTCAGACACACGTCTGAGCCGGCCGGGATATCTGGTCAACCCTGCGGCCCCTCGGACCCTAGGTCGGTGTCAGACGGGACAGCTGGTCGACACCATGGCAGCTCGGCCCCGGGACCAAGTGAGCCCGAATAGATGGTCAACACCACATCTCCCCGGGCCAGGGTCCGAGGCGGCCGGTATAGCCAGTCGACCCCGAGGCACCCTGGACACGGGACGATTTCGGCCGAGATAGCTGGTCTCACCCACGTCAGCTTGGACCCGGGACCGTGTAGGCTGGGATAGCTGGTCGACCCCACAGTACCTCTGACCTGGGTCCGTGTCAGCCGGGACAGCTGGTCAAACACAGCAGCTCAGACCCGGGACCAAGACGGCCAGGATAGCTGGTCGACCCCACAGCACCTCGGCCCCACGACCGAGACGGCCGGGACAGCTGGTCGAACCAACAGCCCTCGGACCCGGGCATGAGTCGGCCAGGACAGCTGGCCGAACCCTCGGACCCTCGGTCCTGGTGCCCATGTCAGCCGGGACAGCTGGGCGACCTCATGGCCCCTGAGAACCAGGACCATGTCAGCCAGGACAAATGATTGTGACCCCCCGAACTCGGAGCCAGGAACGAGTCACCCAGTATAGCTGTCGACCCTGCGGCCCCTAAGAAACAGGACCATGTCCTCCGGGACAAATTGTTGAGCCCGCAGCACCTTGGACGCGGGACCTAATTGGCAGGGATAGCTGGTCGACCCCAAAGCTCCTCGGACCAGGGTCTACGTCTTCCAGGACAGGTGGTCGACCCCGCATCAACACAAACCCGGGATAGAGTCAGCCAGGATAGCTGCTTGACCCCATAGCTCCTCGCTCTGGGTCTGAGATGGCCGGGAGAGCTAGTAGACCCCGCTTCAACTCGGACCCAGAACCTAGAAGGGCTGGAAAACCTGGTCGAGGCTGCCGGGTGTGGACAAGGGACTGATTCGGCCGGAATAGATGGTCGACCCAACAGCTCCTCAGACACATGTCTCAGTCGGCCGGGACTGATTGTCGACCCCACGGCCCCTCGGACCCTAGGTCGGTGTCAGACGGGACAGCTGGTCAACACCATGGCAGCTCGGCCCAGGGACCAAGTGAGCCGGAATACATGGTCAACACCACATCTCCCCGGGCCAGGGTCCGAGGCAGCCGGTATAGCTGGGAGACCCCGAGGCCCCTCGGACACGGGACCAATTCGGCCAGGATAGCTGGTCTAACCCACGTCAGTTTGGACTCGGGACCGTGTAGGCTGGGATAGCTGGTCGACCCCACAGTACCTCTGACCTGGGTCCGTGTCAGCCGGGACAGCTGGTCAAACACACAGCAGCTCGGACCCGGAACCGAGACGGCCAGAATAGCTGGTCGACCCCACAGCTCCTAGGATCCGGGTCCGAGATGCCCGGGACAGCTGGGCGACCCCATGGATCTTCCTATCCGGGGTGCGAATCGGCCAGTTCTGCTTGTCGATTCCGCGAATTCTTGGACCCTCGACCCGGGACCGAGTCGCCGGGGACAGATGTTCAAACATGCGGGACCCCCCAGACCATCATTCTCTGGGTTCTATTTGGCCGGGACAGCTGGTCGACCCCACAGTTCCTCAGACATGGGTCTGATTCATATGGGACAGCAGGTCGACACCATGTCATCTCCGACACTGGACAGAGTGTGCCGGGATAGCTGGTCGACCACGCGTAAGCTCCGACTTGGGACCGAGTCAGCCGGGATAGATGGTCGACCACACAGCTCCTCGTGCCCGGGTCCGAGTCGGCCGGGACAACTTATCGACCCTGCGTCAGCTTGGACCCTGGAACGAGTTTGCCGGAATAGCTACTCGACCCCACAGCTCCTCGGACACGTATCATCCTCTCCCGAGACAGCTGGTCAACCCCGCGTCAGCTCAGACCTGGGACTGAGAAGGGCCTGGATAAATGAACAACACCGTGTCAGCTCAGACATGGGACCGAGTGGGCCGTGATACCTGGTGGACACAACAGCTCCTCAGACCCGGGTGCGAGTCAGGCAGGACAGCTGGTCGACCACGCATCCGCTCGAACCCAGTACCTAGTCAGCCGGGATAGGTGGACGACACCACAGGTAATCGGACGTGGGTCCGAGTCTGCCGGGATGGCTGGACGATTCCAGGACAGCTCAGATCATGGACCGAGTCTGTTGGGAGCGCTGGTCAACATCTCACACCCTCGGTCCCAGGGCTTGTGTCAGCCGGGAGAACTGGTTGACCCCACGGCGGCAACTCAGACCCACGACCGAGAATGCTGGGACAGCTGGACGACACAACAGCTCTCAGACCCAGGTCCGAGTCACCCGGGATAGCTGGCCAACCGCTCGGACCCTCGGCCCGGGTCCCGTGTCAGCCGGCACAACTGGGCGACTACGTGGCCCCTGAGAACCAGGACCATGTCTGTCGGGACAAATGGTTGAGCCTGCACGACCTCGGACCCGGGAACGAGTCGGTCAGGACAGCTGGTCTAACCCCAGCTCCTCGGAACCTGGTCTGTATCTTTCAGGACAGCTGGTCGACCATGCATCAATACGAACTCGGGACAGAGTCAGCCAGTATAGCTCGTTGACCCCATAGCTCCTCGCCATTGGTCTGAGTTGGCCAGGACAGCTAGTAGACCCCGCTTCATCTCGGACCCTGGACCTAGTAGGGCTGGAAAACCTGGTCGACCCTGCTGGGTTTGGACAAGGGACCGATTCCGCCAGAATAGTTGGGCGACACAACAGCGCCTCAGAAACACGTCCGAATCCCTCGGGACAGCTGTTCAACACTGCGGCCCTTGGGACCCAGGTCTGTCGTCAGCCGGGACAGCGGGTCAACACAGCGTTGGCTCGGACCTGGGACCGAGTCCGCCGGGAAAGATGGTTGACCGCCCGGCCCTGTGGACCCTCCATCCCTCGGTCTCTCCAGACTAGGAATATAATCGGCCACGACAGCTGTTCAACCCTCTGCCTCATGGACCTGTGGTCCGAGTCAGAAGGACTCCCGTCCAACCACCACTGCCCTCAGACCCAGGTGTCCAAGGGGACCGGGACAGAGGGTTGATATCGTGGCACCAGGGACACAGGGAGCG
Source organism: Phacochoerus africanus (assembly GCF_016906955.1). NCBI lineage: Eukaryota > Metazoa > Chordata > Mammalia > Artiodactyla > Suidae > Phacochoerus > Phacochoerus africanus. Next base: position 89,106 of record NW_025927324.1, read on the forward strand.
AGTTGACAAGGACAGCTGGTCGACCACATGGCCCCTTTGACACAGGGCAGTGTCAGCCAACAGCTGGTTGCCCCGCCCACACTGGGACTCCTCGGACCTGGAACCGAGTCGCCCGGGACAGCTGGTTGACACCGCGGCAGCTCGGAATAAGGGAACAAGTCGGCCGGGGCAGCTGGTCGACACCATGGCAACTCAGAGAGGGGACCGAGTTGGTTGGGAGAGTTGGTCGACGTCTCAGACCCTCAGTCCCATGGACGTTGTCGGCCGGGAGAGCTGGTCAAGCCCGAGGCCATGCTCAGACCCGGCGGGAACGAGTCGGTTGGGAAAGCTGGTCGAAAATGCACCAGCTCGGACCAGGGACCATGTCGGCTGGGTCAGCTGGTCAAACACGCGGCAGCTTGGACACAGGACTGAGTTGTCTGGACAGCCTGTTGACCCCATGGCCCCTATGACAGAGGACCGAGGCGGCCAGGACAGCTGGTCGAATCCTCGGCTCCTTGAACCCGGGACCGAGTCGCCCGAGACAGTTGGTCAAACCCCATGGATCCTCAGACCTGGGTTACAAATCGGCCGGGAGAGCTGGTTGACTTCACCCAGCCTCGGAACCTCGGACCCAGGGACCGAGCGCCCGGGGAAAGCTGTTTGACCATGCTGGAGCTCGGACAGAGACACAGATGGCCGGCACAGATGGTCGACCCTCGGACTGGTGGTCCGATTTGGCTGGGGGATCTGGTCGACCCTGCCCCCCCTTGGACACTCGGACAAGGGATTGAGTCGGCTGGGGCAGAAGGAAGACCCCGCAACCACTAGGGCCCGGGGTACGATTCAGCCGGGACAGCCGGTCGATACCGCGGCAGCTCGGACATGGACCATGTCAGCCGGGATAGCTGGTCAACCCCCGCGGGTCCCTTGGACCCAGGACAGAGTGGCCGGATAGCTGTTCGACCCCGCCCACCCTCAGAACCTCAGACCTGGGACCGAGTCCCCAGGGGACAGCTGGTCAACCCTGCAGCAGCTCGGAACAGGAAAGAGTCGGCCGGGGGAGCAGGTCAACATCGCTGCCCCTTGAACCTGGGGTCCGAGTCGCCCAGGGCAAATGGTCGACCCCACCCACTCTCGGACCCTCGGACCCAGGAATGAGTAGGCTGGGACAAATATTCGAACTCATGAGCTCTTGGACACGGTGTCCAATTCAGCCGGGGACAGCTGGTCGAATCGTGACAGTGCGGACATGGAACCGAGTTGATCCGTTGAGCTGGTCAACACCTCGGACCCTTGGTACTGGGGCCGGAGTTGGCCAAGACAGGTGGTCGACCCCGCGGCAAATCAGACCCTGGTCCGAGTCGGCCGGGACAGCTTCTGAACCTTCAGACACTCAGACCCGGGAAAGAATCAGCCGGGGCAGAATCAGCCGTGACAACTGGTCGACCCCACGGCTCTTTGGACCCGGGACAGTGTCGGCCGGGACAATGGTCAACCGCGCGGTACCTCGCCCCACAGCAGCAAGTCGGCTGGGACCACTGGTCGACCCCACGGCCCCTCAGAATGGGGACCAGGTCGGCCAGGACAAATGGTTGAGCTCGCAGCACCTCGGACACAGGAACGGGTCGGCCGGGACAGTGGTGGTCCACAGGTCAGCTTGAACCCATGAGCGTGTCGGCCGGGATAGCTGGTCAACACCACAGCTCCTCGCACCTGGGTGCGAATTGGCCGGGAGAGCTGATCGACCCCGCGTCAACTCGGACCCGGGATGGAGAAGGGCCATGATAGGTGGTCAACCCAGCCAGGCTCGGACCCAGGACAGAAACGGCCGGTATAGCTGGTCGACCGCACAGCTACTCAGACCCTTGTCCGAGGTGGCTGGGACAGCTGGTTGACCCTGCGGACACTAGGATCCGTGGTCCGTGTCCGCCGGAGAGCTGGTCAACTCCACGTCAGATCCAACCCGGGACCGAGTCGGCTGGGAGAGCTGGTCAACAGCACAGAGCCTCGGACCAGGGTCCGAGTAGGACGGGAGACCTGGTTGAACCCATGCGGCTCGAACCCAGGACAGAGTCAGCCGGGAGAGCTGGTCGATCACATAGCTCCTTGGACCCGGGTCCGAGTCAGCTGGGACAGTTGGTTGACACCGCTGAAGCTCGGACACGGGACCTAGAAGGTCTGAAATAGCTGGACGACCCCACCAGGTTCGGACGCAAGACCGAGACGGCCAGGACAGCTGGTAGACCCCGCAGCCCCTGGGACACTGGACTGAATCGGCCTGGAGAACTGGATGACACTGTGTCCCCTCGGACCCAGGAACGAGTCAGCCGGGGCAGCTGGCCGACCCCTTGGACCCTCGATCCAGGGGCCCAAGTCTGCTTCGACAGCGGGTTGAACCCGTGGACCCTAGGACCAAGGTTCTGATTTGGCTGCGACAGCCAGTCGAACCCACGGTCCTTCGGAACTGGGACCATGTCAGCCGGGACAAATGGTTGAGCCCACGCCACCTCGGACCTGGGAACGAGTCAGCCGGGACAGCTGTTCGACACTGCAGCCACTCGTTCCTGTGGCCCAAGGTGGCCGGGACAGTGGTCGACCCCTCGGACCCTCGGTCCCGGGGTCCGAGTTGGCCGGGAGTATTGGTAGACACTGCGGCATCTCAGACACTGGGTCCCAGTCAGCCAGGACACCTGGTCGACCCGTCGGACCCTCGGTCCCGGGGCCCGAGTCGGCTGGGACAGCTGGTCGATCCCACGGCCCCTCGGACCTGTGAACGAGTCGGCCGGGACAGTTGGTCGAACACACAGCACCTCGGACCCGGGGTCCTAATCCGCCGGGATACCTGGTCACGTCGTTGCCCCTGGAAAACTGACCGAGTCGGCCAGGACCGCGAGTCGACCTTGCGGCCACTTGGAACCGGGACCGAGTTGGCCGGCACATATGGTCGAGGACAAGGCCCATCGGACATTGGACCAAGTCGCCCAGGACAGCTGGTCGAACCCTCGGACCCTTAGACCCGGGACAGGGTCGGCCAGGAAAGCTCATGAATCCCTCGGCTCCACGGACACGAAAAGAGTTGCCTGGGACAGCTGGTCAACAATGCAGCCGCTTGGACCCGGGAACAAGTCGGCCAGAACAGCTGGTCGACCCTGCATCATCTCAGACCCAGGACCGAGTCGGCTGGGATAGCTGGTCGACCCCACGACCCTTCAGACCTTCGGACTCAGCGTCGAGTCAGCCGGGACTAATATTCGACCATGTGACCATTCGGATCCGGGACCAAATGTGCCGGAATAGCTGGTTGACCCCAGAGTTACTCGGTTATGCGTCCAATTTGGCCGGGACAGCTGTGCAACACCACGGACCCTCGGACCGGAGGTACATGTTGCCAGGACAGCTGGTCGAACCCACGTGAACTCGGACCCAGGACCAACTCGGCCAGAATAGCTGGTTGCCCCCAAAGCTAATCGGACCCGTGTCCGAGTCAGCTGGTAAAGCTGGTCAAAACTGAGGCCCCTCGGACCCAGGCTCCGTGTCAGCCAGGACAGCTGGTTGACCCCACATCAGATCGGACCCGGGACCGAGTCGGCCAGGATAGGTTGTCAACCCCACAGTTCTTGGCCGTGGGTCCGATTCGGCCAGGAGAGCTGGTCAAACAGGCGTCACCTCGGACCCCGGACCGAGTCCGCCGGGACAGCTGGTCAACCCCATGCTGCCACAGATGAATCCCCACCCCTCGTACCCTCGGTCCCTCATTCCTTCAGTCCACAGGACCGAGCCAGCCGTGAAGTTGTTCGAAACTGCGGCCCCTCGGACCCTCGTTATGTTGGGCCCCCTGTCCATTGTTCCCTTTGTGCCTTGGTCCCCAGGACCAAGTCAGCCAGGACAGCTGGTCGACCCCGTGGTGCCATTGACCCAGGACCGAGTCCACCAGGAGAGCATGTTGAGACCTCAGCTCCTCTACCAGGGACCATGTCGTCTGGGAGAGCTGGTCGACCCCGGTTCACCTTTGACCCGGGACCAAGGGGTCGGAGAGAGCTGGTCGACCCCTCGGCTCCTCAGAAAAGGGACTGAGTTCACCGGGACAGCTGCCGATCCTGGGACCCCTTGGACCCAGGGTCCGAGTCAGCCGGGAGAGCTGGTCGAAACTGCGGCCACTCTGACCCGGTACCGAGTCGGGTGGGACTGCTGGTCGAAATCTCGGAAACTTGGACCTGGGGTCTCAGTCAACCGGGACAGCAGGTCGACCCCTCAGGCCCTCAGACCCAGGACCCAGTGGGCCGAGATAGCTGGTCGACCCCACAGCTCCTCGGACACGATACCGAGTTGGCCGGGACAGCTGGTCGACCTCGCGGCCCCTTGGAGACAGGTCATGTGGCCTGGGGCAGCTGGTCAGCCCCACGGCAGCTCGGACGTAGGACCGAGTGGGCTTGAAAAGCTGGTCAACCCAATGGTTCCTCAGACCCGAGTCTGAGTCGGCCAGGAAAGCTGTTTTGACACACAGCAGCTCGTACCCCGGATCGAGTGTGCCAGGAGAGCTGGTCGATCCAGCGGCAGCTCGGACCCGCGACCGAGTCGGCCGGAACAGCTGGTGAAACCCTTGAACCCACGGACATGGGACAGTGTCGGCTGGGACAGCTTGTTGACCCATCGGCTCCTTGGACAAGGGAAAGATTTGGCCGGGACAGCTGGTTGACCACGAGGCCACTCAGACTTGTGGTCCGAGTCAGCCGGGACAGCTGGAAGACCCCGTGTCAGCTCGGATGTGGGACCAAGAGGGGCCGTGTGAGCTGGTGGACCCTGATGGGCTCGGACACGGGACCGAGTTGGCCGGTATACCCGGTCGACACTGCGGCCCCTCGGACACGGTGTCCATGTTGGACGGGAGAGCTGGTTGACCCGGTGTCAGCTTCGACCCAGGACCGAATCAGCCAGGATAGCTGATTGACCCCACAGCTCCTCGGACACATTTCTGTGTGGCCCAGTCCAGCAGGTCGACCCCACGGCAGCTCGGACCTGGGGCCATGTCAGCCGGGATAGATGGTCGACCCCAGAGATCCTTGGACCCGGGTCTAAGTCGGCCATGACAGCTGGTCGACCCCCGCATCAGCTCAAAGCTGGGGCCGTGTCAGCAGGGATAGCTGGTCGAACCCAAAGCTCCTCAGACTCGGGTCTGAGTCTTCCAGGACAGCTGGTTGGTCCCGCATCAACTCGAACCTGGGACAGAGTTGGCCAGGATAGCTGGTTGACCCCAAAGCTCCTCGAACCCGGGACAGAGTTGGCAAGGATAGCTGGTCGATCTCATAGCTCCTTGCCCTGGGTCTGAGTTGGACGGGACAGCTAGTAGACTCTGCTTAAGCTCGGACCTGGACATAGAAGGGTTGGAAAACCTGGTCGACCCTGCCGGGTTTGGACAAGGGACCAATTCGGCCAGAATAGCTGTTCGAAACAAAGGCTCCTCAGACACAGTTCCAAGTCGGCTGGGACAGCTGGTCGAATACGCGGCCCCTCGGACCCTAGGTCCGTGTCGGACGGGACAGCTGGTCGACACTGTGGCAGCTTGGACCCGGGACCAAGTGAGCCAGAATAGCTGGTCGACACCACATCTCCCCAGACAAGGGTCGAGCCGGACAGTATAGCTGGTCGACCCCGGGGCCCCTCGGACATGGGACCAATTCGGCCGGGATATCTTGTCTAACCCACGGCAGCTTGGACCCGGGACCGTGTAGGCTGGGATAGCTGGTCGACCCCACATTACCTCTGACCTGGGTCCGTGTCAGCTGGGACAGCTGGTCAAACACACAGCAGCTCACACCCAGGACCGAGACGGCCAGGATAGCTGGTCAACACCACATATCCTAGGATCTGGGTCCAAGACGGCCGGGACAGTTCGTCGACCCCACGGATCCTCGGACCCGGGGTGCGAATCTGCCAGGACAGCTTGTCGATTCCGTGAACCCTTGGACCCTCGACCCGGGACCAAGTCGCCGGGGACAGATATTCGATCCTGCGGGACCCCCACGAATATCAGACCATGGGTCCTATTCGGCCGGGACAGCTGATTGACCTCACAGTTCCTCAGACACGGGTCCGATTCAACTTGGACAGCAGGTCGACCCCGTGTCAGATCCGACCCAGGACCGAGTGTGCCAGGATAGCTGGTCCACCACACGTCAGCTCGGAACTGGGACCGAGTCAGCCGGGATAGCTGGTCGACCCCACAGCTTCTTGTAACGGGGTCCGAGTCGGCCGGGACAACTGATCGACCCCGCGTCAGCTCAGACCCGAGAACGAGTTTGCCAGGATAGCTACTCGACCCCACAGCTCTTTGGACACATGTCATTTTCACCCGAGACAGCTGGTCGATTCCATGACAGCTCAGACCCGGGACTGAGTCTGTTGGGAGTGCTGGTCAACGTCTCAGACCCTCGGTCCCAGGGCCTGTGTCAGCCGGGAGAACTGGCAATCCCACAGCACCTCACAGCCACGACCGAGACGGCCGGGACAGCTGTTCAACACTGCAGCCGCTCGTTCCCGTGGCCCAAGGTGGCCGGGACAGTGGTCTACCCCTTGGAGCCTCGGTCCCGGGGTCCGAGTTCGCCGGGAGAGTTGGTAGACAATGCGGCATCTCAGACACTGGGTCCCAGTCAGCCAGGACACCTGGTCGACCCGTCGGACCATCGGTCCCGGGGCCCGAGTCGGCTGGGACAGCTGGTCGATCCCACAGCACCTCGGACCTGTGAACGAGTCGGCCGGGATAGTTGGTCGAAGACACAGCATCTCGGACCCAGGGTCCTAATCCGCCAGGATACCTGGTCAACATCGTGGCCCCTCGGAAACCTGACCAAGTCGGCCAGGACCGCGGGTCGACCCTGCGGCAACTCGGAACCGTGACCGAGTCCGCCGGCACATATGGTCGAGCACGAGGCCCCTCGGACTTGGGACCGAGTCACCCGGGAGAGCTGGTCGAACCCTCGGACACTTAGACCCGGGACAGTGTCGGCCGGGAAAGCTCATGAAACCCTCGGCTCCATGGACACGAAGAGAGCTGCCCGGGACAGCGGGTCAAAACCACAGCCGCTTGGACCTGGGAGCAAGTCGGCCAGGACAGCTGGTCGACCCCATGGCAGCTCGGACATGGGACCGAGCCGGCCGGGATAGCTGGTCCATCCCGCATCATCTCGACCCAGGATCGAGTCGGCTGGGAGAGCTGGTCGACCCCGCAGACCCTCGGACCCAGGGTCGAGTCAGCCAGGACTACTATTGACCACGTGACCCTTCGGACCCGGGGTCCGAGTCGCCGTGGCAGCTGGTCTACTCCACAGCAGCTCGGACAGGGAAACGAGTTGATCGAGGGAGCTGGTTGATGCCTCTTACCCTCGGTCCCAGGGCCTGAGTCGGCCTGGAAAGCTGAGGCAACTCGGACACTGGACCGAGTCGGCCGGGACAGATGATCAACCCCGTGGACCCCGAAAGGTGGACCATGCGGGCAGGGACAAATGGTGGAGCCCGCGGCCCCACGCATACCGGAACGAGTCGGCGGAACAGCAGGTTGACCCCGCATCAGCTCGGACCCGGGACCGAGTCAGTCGGGATAGCTGGTCCACCCCGAGGCCCCTAGCACCCAAGGTCCGTGCCAGCCAGGAAAGCTGGTCGACCCAGTGTCAGCTCGGATCCGGGACCGAGACGGCCAAGATAGCTCGTCAACCCCACAGCTCCTTGTACCCCGGGCCGCATCGGCTGTGACAGCTGGTCGAACACACGGCAGTTCAGACCCGGGCCCGAGTGGGCCGTGACAGCTGGTCACCCCACGTCAGCACGGACACAGGACTGAGTCGGCCGGGAGAGCTGGTCGACTGATCAACTCCTCGGACCCTGGGTCCGAGTCGGCCGCGAGAGCTGGTCGAACCCGCATAAGCACAAACCCAAGTCAGCCGGGAGTGATTGTCGACCCAAAAGCTCCTCAGACAACTCGGACTCTCGGTCCTGGGTCCCGTGTCAGCCGGGACAGCTGGGCGACCATGTGCCCCCAGAGAACCAGGACTATGTCAGCCAGGACAAATGGTTGAGCCCGCCCGACCTCAGGCCCGGGAATGAGTCAGCCGGGATAGCTGGTCGACCCCGCAGCCCCTCAGAAACAGGACCATGTCCTCCGGGACAAATGGTTGAGCCCGCGGCACCTCGGACACGGGACCAAGTCGGCTGGGATGGCTGGTCGACCCCAAAGCTCCACAGACCCGGGTCTGAGCCTTCCAGGACAGCTGGTCGACCCCGCATCTACTCGAACGCGGGACAGAGTCGGCCAGGATAGCTGGCCGAGCCCATAGCTCCTCGCCCAGGGTCTGAGTTGGCCGGGACAGCTAGTAGACCCCGCTTCAGCTCGGACCCGGGAACTAGAAGGGCTGGAAAACCTGGTCGACCCTGCCGGGTTTGCACAAGGGACCAATTCGGCCAGAATAGCTGGTCGACAAAACAGCTACTCAGACACACGTCTGAGTCGGCCGGGATATCTGGTCAACCCTGCGGCCCCTCGGACCCTAGGTCGGTGTCAGACGGGACAGCTGGTCGACACCATGGCAGCTCGGCCCCGGGACCAAGTGAGCCCGAATAGATGGTCAACACCACATCTCCCCGGGCCAGGGTCCGAGGCGGCCGGTATAGCCAGTCGACCCCGAGGCACCCTGGACACGGGACGATTTCGGCCGAGATAGCTGGTCTCACCCACGTCAGCTTGGACCCGGGACCGTGTAGGCTGGGATAGCTGGTCGACCCCACAGTACCTCTGACCTGGGTCTGTGTCAGCCGGGACAGCTGGTCAAACACACAGCAGCTCAGACCCGGGACCAAGACGGCCAGGATAGCTGGTCGACCCCACAGCACCTCGGCCCCACGACCGAGACGGCCGGGACAGCTGGTCGAACCAACAGCCCTCGGACCCGGGCATGAGTCGGCCAGGACAGCTGGCCGAACCCTCGGACCCTCGGTCCTGGTGCCCATGTCAGCCGGGACAGCTGGGCGACCTCATGGCCCCTGAGAACCAGGACCATGTCAGCCAGGACAAATGATTGTGACCCCCCCGAACTCGGAGCCAGGAACGAGTCACCCAGTATAGCTGTCGACCCTGCGGCCCCTAAGAAACAGGACCATGTCCTCCGGGACAAATTGTTGAGCCCGCAGCACCTTGGACGCGGGACCTAATTGGCAGGGATAGCTGGTCGACCCCAAAGCTCCTCGGACCAGGGTCTACGTCTTCCAGGACAGGTGGTCGACCCCGCATCAACACAAAACCCGGGATAGAGTCAGCCAGGATAGCTGCTTGACCCCATAGCTCCTCGCTCTGGGTCTGAGATGGCCGGGAGAGCTAGTAGACCCCGCTTCAACTCGGACCCAGAACCTAGAAGGGCTGGAAAACCTGGTCGAGGCTGCCGGGTGTGGACAAGGGACTGATTCGGCCGGAATAGATGGTCGACCCAACAGCTCCTCAGACACATGTCTCAGTCGGCCGGGACTGATTGTCGACCCCACGGCCCCCTCGGACCCTAGGTCGGTGTCAGACGGGACAGCTGGTCAACACCATGGCAGCTCGGCCCAGGGACCAAGTGAGCCGGAATACATGGTCAACACCACATCTCCCCGGGCCAGGGTCCGAGGCAGCCGGTATAGCTGGGAGACCCCGAGGCCCCTCGGACACGGGACCAATTCGGCCAGGATAGCTGGTCTAACCCACGTCAGTTTGGACTCGGGACCGTGTAGGCTGGGATAGCTGGTCGACCCCACAGTACCTCTGACCTGTGTCCGTGTCAGCCGGGACAGCTGGTCAAACACACAGCAGCTCGGACCCGGAACCGAGACGGCCAGAATAGCTGGTCGACCCCACAGCTCCTAGGATCCGGGTCCGAGATGCCCGGGACAGCTGGGCGACCCCATGGATCTTCCTATCCGGGGTGCGAATCGGCCAGTTCTGCTTGTCGATTCCGCGAATTCTTGGACCCTCGACCCGGGACCGAGTCGCCGGGGACAGATGTTCAAACATGCGGGACCCCCCCAGACCATCATTCTCTGGGTTCTATTTGGCCGGGACAGCTGGTCGACCCCACAGTTCCTCAGACATGGGTCTGATTCATATGGGACAGCAGGTCGACACCATGTCATCTCCGACACTGGACAGAGTGTGCCGGGATAGCTGGTCGACCACGCGTAAGCTCCGACTTGGGACCGAGTCAGCCGGGATAGATGGTCGACCACACAGCTCCTCGTGCCCGGGTCCGAGTCGGCCGGGACAACTTATCGACCCTGCGTCAGCTTGGACCCTGGAACGAGTTTGCCGGAATAGCTACTCGACCCCACAGCTCCTCGGACACGTATCATCCTCTCCCGAGACAGCTGGTCAACCCCGCGTCAGCTCAGACCTGGGACTGAGAAGGGCCTGGATAAATGAACAACACCGTGTCAGCTCAGACATGGGACCGAGTGGGCCGTGATACCTGGTGGACACAACAGCTCCTCAGACCCAGGTGCGAGTCAGGCAGGACAGCTGGTCGACCCCGCATCCGCTCGAACCCAGTACCTAGTCAGCCGGGATAGGTGGATGACACCACAGGTAATCGGACGTGGGTCCGAGTCTGCCGGGATGGCTGGACGATTCCAGGACAGCTCAGATCATGGACCGAGTCTGTTGGGAGCGCTGGTCAACATCTCACACCCTCGGTCCCAGGGCTTGTGTCAGCCGGGAGAACTGGTTGACCCCACGGCAACTCAGACCCACGACCGAGAATGCTGGGACAGCTGGACGACACAACAGCTCTCAGACCCAGGTCCGAGTCACCCGGGATAGCTGGCCAACCGCTCAGACCCTCGGTCCCGGGTCCCGTGTCAGCCGGCACAACTGGGCGACTACGTGGCCCCTGAGAACCAGGACCATGTCTGTCGGGACAAATGGTTGAGCCTGCACGACCTCGGACCCGGGAACGAGTCGGTCAGGACAGCTGGTCTACCCAGCAGCTCCTCGGAACCTGGTCTGTATCTTTCAGGACAGCTGGTCGACCATGCATCAATACGAACTCGGGACAGAGTCAGCCAGTATAGCTCGTTGACCCCATAGCTCCTCACCATTGGTCTGAGTTGGCCAGGACAGCTAGTAGACCCCGCTTCATCTCGGACCCTGGACCTAGTAGGGCTGGAAAACCTGGTCGACCCTGCTGGGTTTGGACAAGGGACCGATTCCGCCAGAATAGTTGGGCGACACAACAGCGCCTCAGAAACACGTCCGAATCCCTCGGGACAGCTGTTCAACACTGCGGCCCCTTGGACCCAGGTCTGAGTCAGCCGGGACAGCGGGTCAACACAGCGTTGGCTCGGACCTGGGACCGAGTCCGCCGGGAAAGATGGTTGACCGCCCGGCCCTGTGGACCCTCCATCCCTCGGTCTCTCCAGACTAGGAATATAATCGGCCACGACAGCTGTTCAACCCTCTGCCTCATGGACCTGTGGTCCGAGTCAGACAGGACTCCCGTCCAACCACACTGCCCCTCAGACCCAGGTGTCCAAGGGGACCGGGACAGAGGGTTGATATCGTGGCACCAGGGACACAGGGAGCGAGTTGACAAGGACAGCTGGTCGACCACATGGCCCCTTTGACACAGGGCAGAGTCAGCCAACAGCTGGTTGCCCCGCCCACACTGGGACTCTCGGACCTGGAACCGAGTCGCCCGGGACAGCTGGTTGACACCGCGGCAGCTCGGATAAGGGAACAAGTCGGCCGGGGCAGCTGGTCGACACCATGGCAACTCAGAGAGGGGACCGAGTTGGTTGGGAGAGTTGGTCGACGTCTCAGACCCTCAGTCCCATGGACGTTGTCGGCCGGGAGAGCTGGTCAAGCCCGAGGCAGCTCAGACCCGGGAACGAGTCGGTTGGGAAAGCTGGTCGAAAATGCACCAGCTCGGACCAGGGACCATGTCGGCTGGGTCAGCTGGTCAAACACGCGGCAGCTTGGACACAGGACTGAGTTGTCTGGGACAGCCTGTTGACCCCATGGCCCCTATGACAGAGGACCGAGGCGGCCAGGACAGCTGGTCGAATCCTCGGCTCCTTGAACCCGGGACCGAGTCGCCCGAGACAGTTGGTCAACCCCATGGATCCTCAGACCTGGGTTACAAATCGGCCGGGAGAGCTGGTTGACTTCACCCAGCCTCGGAACCTCGGACCAGGGACCGAGCGCCCGGGGAAAGCTGTTTGACCATGCTGGAGCTCGGACAGAGACACAGATGGCCGGCACAGATGGTCGACCCTCGGACTGGTGGTCCGATTTGGCTGGGGGATCTGGTCGACCCTGCCCCCCCTTGGACACTCGGACAAGGGATTGAGTCGGCTGGGGCAGAAGGAAGACCCCGCAACCACTAGGGCCCGGGGTACGATTCAGCCGGGACAGCCGGTCGATACCGCGGCAGCTCGGACATGGGACCATGTCAGCCGGGATAGCTGGTCAACCCCGCGGTCCCTCGGACCCAGGACAGAGTGGCCGGGATAGCTGTTCGACCCCGCCCACCCTCAGAACCTCAGACCTGGGACCGAGTCCCCAGGGACAGCTGGTCAACCCTGCAGCAGCTCGGAACAGGGAAAGAGTCGGCCGGGGGAGCAGGTCAACCTCGCTGCCCCTTGAACCTGGGGTCCGAGTCGCCCAGGGCAAATGGTCGACCCCACCCACTCTCGGACCCTCGGACCCAGGAATGAGTAGGCTGGGACAAATATTCGAACTCATGAGCTCTTGGACACGGTGTCCAATTCAGCCGGGACAGCTGGTCGAATCCGTGACAGTGCGGACATGGAACCGAGTTGATCCGTTGAGCTGGTCAACACCTCGGACCCTTGGTACTGGGGCCGGAGTTGGCCAAGACAGGTGGTCGACCCCGCGGCAAATCAGACCCTGGTCCGAGTCGGCCGGGACAGCTTCTTGAACCTTCAGACACTCAGACCCGGGAAAGAATCAGCCGGGGCAGAATCAGCCGTGACAACTGGTCGACCCCACGGCTCTTTGGACCCGGGACAGTGTCGGCCGGGACAAATGGTCAACCGCGCGGTACCTCGCCCCACAGCAGCAAGTCGGCTGGGACCACTGGTCGACCCCACGGCCCCTCAGAATGGGGACCAGGTCGGCCAGGACAAATGGTTGAGCTCGCAGCACCTCGGACACAGGAACGGGTCGGCCGGGACAGTGGTGGTCCACAGGTCAGCTTGAACCCATGAGCGTGTCGGCCGGGATAGCTGGTCAACACCACAGCTCCTCGCACCTGGGTGCGAATTGGCCGGGAGAGCTGATCGACCCCGCGTCAACTCGGACCCGGGATGGAGAAGGGCCATGATAGGTGGTCAACCCAGCCAGGCTCGGACCCAGGACAGAAACGGCCGGTATAGCTGGTCGACCGCACAGCTACTCAGACCCTTGTCCGAGGTGGCTGGGACAGCTGGTTGACCCTGCGGACACTAGGATCCGTGGTCCGTGTCCGCCGGAGAGCTGGTCAACTCCACGTCAGATCCAACCCGGGACCGAGTCGGCTGGGAGAGCTGGTCAACAGCACAGAGCCTCGGACCAGGGTCCGAGTAGGACGGGAGACCTGGTTGAACCCATGCGGCTCGAACCCAGGACAGAGTCAGCCGGGAGAGCTGGTCGATCACATAGCTCCTTGGACCCGGGTCCGAGTCAGCTGGGACAGTTGGTGACACCGCTGAAGCTCGGACACGGGACCTAGAAGGTCTGAAATAGCTGGACGACCCCACCAGGTTCGGACGCAAGACCGAGACGGCCAGGACAGCTGGTAGACCCCGCAGCCCCTGGGACACTGGACTGAATCGGCCTGGAGAACTGGATGACACTGTGTCCCCTCGGACCCAGGAACGAGTCAGCCGGGGCAGCTGGCCGACCCCTTGGACCCTCGATCCAGGGGCCCAAGTCTGCTTCGACAGCGGGTTGAACCCGTGGACCCTAGGACCAAGGTTCTGATTTGGCTGCGACAGCCAGTCGAACCCACGGTCCTTCGGAACTGGGACCATGTCAGCCGGGACAAATGGTTGAGCCCACGCCACCTCGGACCTGGGAACGAGTCAGCCGGGACAGCTGTTCGACACTGCAGCCACTCGTTCCTGTGGCCCAAGGTGGCCGGGACAGTGGTCGACCCCTCGGACCCTCGGTCCCGGGGTCCGAGTTGGCCGGGAGTATTGGTAGACACTGCGGCATCTCAGACACTGGGTCCCAGTCAGCCAGGACACCTGGTCGACCCGTCGGACCCTCGGTCCCGGGGCCCGAGTCGGCTGGGACAGCTGGTCGATCCCACGGCCCCTCGGACCTGTGAACGAGTCGGCCGGGACAGTTGGTCGAACACACAGCACCTCGGACCCGGGGTCCTAATCCGCCGGGATACCTGGTCAACGTCGTTGCCCCTGGAAAACTGACCGAGTCGGCCAGGACCGCGAGTCGACCTTGCGGCCACTTGGAACCGGGACCGAGTTGGCCGGCACATATGGTCGAGGACAAGGCCCATCGGACATTGGACCAAGTCGCCCAGGACAGCTGGTCGAACCCTCGGACCCTTAGACCCGGGACAGGGTCGGCCAGGAAAGCTCATGAATCCCTCGGCTCCACGGACACGAAAAGAGTTGCCTGGGACAGCTGGTCAACAATGCAGCCGCTTGGACCCGGGAACAAGTCGGCCAGAACAGCTGGTCGACCCTGCATCATCTCAGACCCAGGACCGAGTCGGCTGGGATAGCTGGTCGACCCCACGACCCTTCAGACCTTCGGACTCAGCGTCGAGTCAGCCGGGACTAATATTCGACCATGTGACCATTCGGATCCGGGACCAAATGTGCCGGAATAGCTGGTTGACCCCAGAGTTACTCGGTTATGCGTCCAATTTGGCCGGGACAGCTGTGCAACACCACGGACCCTCGGACCGGAGGTACATGTTGCCAGGACAGCTGGTCGAACCCACGTGAACTCGGACCCAGGACCAACTCGGCCAGAATAGCTGGTTGCCCCCAAAGCTAATCGGACCCGTGTCCGAGTCAGCTGGTAAAGCTGGTCAAAACTGAGGCCCCTCGGACCCAGGCTCCGTGTCAGCCAGGACAGCTGGTTGACCCCACATCAGATCGGACCCGGGACCGAGTCGGCCAGGATAGGTTGTCAACCCCACAGTTTCTTGGCCGTGGGTCCGATTCGGCCAGGAGAGCTGGTCAAACAGGCGTCACCTCGGACCCCGGACCGAGTCCGCCGGGACAGCTGGTCAACCCCATGCTGCCACAGATGAATCCCCACCCCTCGTACCCTCGGTCCCTCATTCCTTCAGTCCACAGGACCGAGCCAGCCGTGAAGTTGTTCGAAACTGCGGCCCCTCGGACCCTCGTTATGTTGGGCCCCCTGTCCATTGTTCCCTTTGTGCCTTGGTCCCCAGGACCAAGTCAGCCAGGACAGCTGGTCGCCCCGTGGTGCCATTGACCCAGGACCGAGTCCACCAGGAGAGCATGTTGAGACCTCAGCTCCTCTACCAGGGACCATGTCGTCTGGGAGAGCTGGTCGACCCCGGTTCACCTTTGACCCGGGACCAAGGGGTCAGAGAGAGCTGGTCGACCCCTCGGCTCCTCAGAAAAGGGACTGAGTTCACCGGGACAGCTGCCGATCCTGGGACCCCTTGGACCCAGGGTCCGAGTCAGCCGGGAGAGCTGGTCGAAACTGCGGCCACTCTGACCCGGACCGAGTCGGGTGGGACTGCTGGTCGAAATCTCGGAAACTTGGACCTGGGGTCTCAGTCAACCGGGACAGCAGGTCGACCCCTCAGGCCCTCAGACCCAGGACCCAGTGGGCCGAGATAGCTGGTCGACCCCACAGCTCCTCGGACACGATACCGAGTTGGCCGGGACAGCTGGTCGACCTCGCGGCCCCTTGGAGACAGGTCATGTGGCCTGGGGCAGCTGGTCAGCCCCACGGCAGCTCGGACGTAGGACCGAGTGGGCTTGAAAAGCTGGTCAACCCAATGGTTCCTCAGACCCGAGTCTGAGTCGGCCAGGAAAGCTGTTTTGACACACAGGCAGCTCGTACCCCGGATCGAGTGTGCCAGGAGAGCTGGTCGATCCAGCGGCAGCTCGGACCCGCGACCGAGTCGGCCGGAACAGCTGGTGAAACCCTTGAACCCACGGACATGGGACAGTGTCGGCTGGGACAGCTTGTTGACCCATCGGCTCCTTGGACAAGGGAAAGATTTGGCCGGGACAGCTGGTTGACCACGAGGCCACTCAGACTTGTGGTCCGAGTCAGCCGGGACAGCTGGAAGACCCCCGTGTCAGCTCGGATGTGGGACCAAGAGGGGGCCGTGTGAGCTGGTGGACCCTGATGGGCTCGGACACGGGACCGAGTTGGCCGGTATACCCGGTCGACACTGCGGCCCCTCGGACACGGTGTCCATGTTGGACGGGAGAGCTGGTTGACCCGGTGTCAGCTTCGACCCAGGACCGAATCAGCCAGGATAGCTGATTGACCCCACAGCTCCTCGGACACATTTCTGTGTGGCCCAGTCCAGCAGGTCGACCCCACGGCAGCTCGGACCTGGGGCCATGTCAGCCGGGATAGATGGTCGACCCCAGAGATCCTTGGACCCGGGTCTAAGTCGGCCATGACAAGCTGGTCGACCCCGCATCAGCTCAAAGCTGGGGCCGTGTCAGCAGGGATAGCTGGTCGAACCCAAAGCTCCTCAGACTCGGGTCTGAGTCTTCCAGGACAGCTGGTTGGTCCCGCATCAACTCGAACCTGGGACAGAGTTGGCCAGGATAGCTGGTTGACCCCCAAAGCTCCTCGAACCCGGGACAGAGTTGGCAAGGATAGCTGGTCGATCTCATAGCTCCTTGCCCTGGGTCTGAGTTGGACGGGACAGCTAGTAGACTCTGCTTAAGCTCGGACCTGGACATAGAAGGGTTGGAAAACCTGGTCGACCCTGCCGGGTTTGGACAAGGGACCAATTCGGCCAGAATAGCTGTTCGAACACAAGGCTCCTCAGACACAGTTCCAAGTCGGCTGGGACAGCTGGTCGAATACGCGGCCCCTCGGACCCTAGGTCCGTGTCGGACGGGACAGCTGGTCGACACTGTGGCAGCTTTGGACCCGGGACCAAGTGAGCCAGAATAGCTGGTCGACACCACATCTCCCCAGACAAGGGTCGAGCCGGACAGTATAGCTGGTCGACCCCGGGGCCCCTCGGACACTGGGACCAATTCGGCCGGGATATCTTGTCTAACCCACGGCAGCTTGGACCCGGGACCGTGTAGGCTGGGATAGCTGGTCGACCCCACATTACCTCTGACCTGGGTCCGTGTCAGCTGGGACAGCTGGTCAAACACACAGCAGCTCACACCCAGGACCGAGACGGCCAGGATAGCTGGTCAACACCACATATCCTAGGATCTGGGTCCAAGACGGCCGGGACAGTTCGTCGACCCCCACGGATCCTCGGACCCGGGGTGCGAATCTGCCAGGACAGCTTGTCGATTCCGTGAACCCTTGGACCCTCGACCCCGGACCAAGTCGCCGGGGACAGATATTCGATCCTGCGGGACCCCACGAATATCAGACCATGGGTCCTATTCGGCCGGGACAGCTGATTGACCTCACAGTTCCTCAGACACGGGTCCGATTCAACTTGGACAGCAGGTCGACCCCGTGTCAGATCCGACCCAGGACCGAGTGTGCCAGGATAGCTGGTCCGACCACACGTCAGCTCGGACCTGGGACCGAGTTCAGCCGGGATAGCTGGTCGACCCCACAGCTTCTTGTAACGGGGTCCGAGTCGGCCGGGACAACTGATCGACCCCGCGTCAGCTCAGACCCGAGAACGAGTTTGCCAGGATAGCTACTCGACCCCACAGCTCTTTGGACACATGTCATTTTCACCCGAGACAGCTGGTCGATTCCATGACAGCTCAGACCCGGGACTGAGTCTGTTGGGAGTGCTGGTCAACGTCTCAGACCCTCGGTCCCAGGGCCTGTGTCAGCCGGGAGGAACTGGCAATCCCACAGCACCTCACAGCCACGACCGAGACGGCCGGGACAGCTGTTCAACACTGCAGCCGCTCGTTCCCGTGGCCCAAGGTGGCCGGGACAGTGGTCTACCCCTTGGAGCCTCGGTCCCGGGGGTCCGAGTTCGCCGGGAGAGTTGGTAGACACTGCGGCATCTCAGACACTGGGTCCCAGTCAGCCAGGACACCTGGTCGACCCGTCGGACCATCGGTCCCGGGGCCCGAGTCGGCTGGGACAAGCTGGTCGATCCCACAGCACCTCGGACCTGTGAACGAGTCGGCCGGGATAGTTGGTCGAAGACACAGCATCTCGGAACCCAGGGTCCTAATCCGCCAGGATACCTGGTCAACATCGTGGCCCCTCGGAAACCTGACCAAGTCGGCCCAGGACCGCGGGTCGACCCTGCGGCAACTCGGAACCGTGACCGAGTCCGCCGGCACATATGGTCGAGCACGAGGCCCCTCGGACTTGGGACCGAGTCCACCCGGGAGAGCTGGTCGAACCCTCGGGACACTTAGACCCGGGACAGTGTCGGCCGGGAAAGCTCATGAAACCCTCGGCTCCATGGACCGAAGAGAGCTGCCCGGGACAGCGGGTCAAAACCACAGCCGCTTGGACCTGGGAGCAAGTCGGCCAGGACAGCTGGTCGACCCCCATGGCAGCTCGGACATGGGACCCGAGCCGGCCGGGATAGCTGGTCCATCCCGCAATCATCTCGACCCAGGATCGAGTCGGCTGGGAGAGCTGGTCGACCCCGCAGACCCTCGGACCCAGGGTCGAGTCAGCCAGGACTACTATTGACCACGTGACCCTTCGGACCCGGGGTCCGAGTCGCCGTGGCAGCTGGTCTACTCCACAGCAGCTCGGACAGGGGAAACGAGTTGATCGAGGGAGCTGGTTGATGCCTCTTACCCTCGGTCCCAGGGCCTGAGTCGGCCTGGAAAGCTGAGGCAACTCGGACACTGGACCGAGTCGGCCGGGACAGATGATCAAACCCCGTGGACCCCGAAAGGTGGACCATGCGGGCAGGGACAAATGGTGGAGCCCGCGGCCCCACGCATACCGGAACGAGTCGGCGGAACAGCAGGTTGACCCCGCATCAGCTCGGACCCGGGACCGAGTCAGTCGGGATAGCTGGTCCACCCCGAGGCCCCTAGCACCCAAGGTCCGTGCCAGCCAGGAAAGCTGGTCGACCCAGTGTCAGCTCGGATCCGGGACCGAGACGGCCAAGATAGCTCGTCAACCCCACAGCTCCTTGTACCCCGGGCCGCATCGGCTGTGACAGCTGGTCGAACACACGGCAGTTCAGACCCGGGCCCGAGTGGGCCGTGACAGCTGGTCACCCCACGTCAGCACGGACACAGGACTGAGTCGGCCGGGAGAGCTGGTCGACTGATCAACTCCTCGGACCCTGGGTCCGAGTCGGCCCGCGAGAGCTGGTCGAACCCGCATAAGCACAAACCCAAGTCAGCCGGGAGTGATTGTCGACCCAAAAGCTCCTCAGACAACTCGGACTCTCGGTCCTGGGTCCCGTGTCAGCCGGGACAGCTGGGCGACCATGTGCCCCCAGAGAACCAGGACTATGTCAGCCAGGACAAATGGTTGAGCCCGCCCGACCTCAGGCCCGGGAATGAGTCAGCCGGGATAGCTGGTCGACCCCGCAGCCCCTCAGAAACAGGACCATGTCCTCCGGGACAAATGGTTGAGCCCGCGGCACCTCGGACACGGGACCAAGTCGGCTGGGATGGCTGGTCGACCCCAAAGCTCCACAGACCCGGGTCTGAGCCTTCCAGGACAGCTGGTCGACCGCATCTACTCGAACGCGGGACAGAGTCGGCCAGGATAGCTGGCCGAGCCCATAGCTCGCCCAGGGTCTGAGTTGGCCGGGACAGCTAGTAGACCCCGCTTCAGCTCGGACCCGGGAACTAGAAGGGCTGGAAAACCTGGTCGACCCTGCCGGGTTTGCACAAGGGACCAATTCGGCCAGAATAGCTGGTCGACAAAACAGCTACTCAGACACACGTCTGAGTCGGCCGGGATATCTGGTCAACCCTGCGGCCCCTCGGACCCTAGGTCGGTGTCAGACGGGACAGCTGGTCGACCATGGCAGCTCGGCCCCGGGACCAAGTGAGCCCGAATAGATGGTCAACACCACATCTCCCCGGGCCAGGGTCCGAGGCGGCCGGTATAGCCAGTCGACCCCGAGGCACCCTGGACACGGGACGATTTCGGCCGAGATAGCTGGTCTCACCCACGTCAGCTTGGACCCGGGACCGTGTAGGCTGGGATAGCTGGTCGACCCCACAGTACCTCTGACCTGGGTCGTGTCAGCCGGGACAGCTGGTCAAACACACAGCAGCTCAGACCCGGGACCAAGACGGCCAGGATAGCTGGTCGACCCCACAGCACCTCGGCCCCACGACCGAGACGGCCGGGACAGCTGGTCGAACCAACAGCCCTCGGACCCGGGCATGAGTCGGCCAGGACAGCTGGCCGAACCCTCGGACCCTCGGTCCTGGTGCCCATGTCAGCCGGGACAGCTGGGCGACCTCATGGCCCCTGAGAACCAGGACCATGTCAGCCAGGACAAATGATTGTGACCCCCCGAACTCGGAGCCAGGAACGAGTCACCCAGTATAGCTGTCGACCCTGCGGCCCCTAAGAAACAGGACCATGTCCTCCGGGACAAATTGTTGAGCCCGCAGCACCTTGGACGCGGGACCTAATTGGCAGGGATAGCTGGTCGACCCCAAAGCTCCTCGGACCAGGGTCTACGTCTTCCAGGACAGGTGGTCGACCCCGCATCAACACAAACCCGGGATAGAGTCAGCCAGGATAGCTGCTTGACCCCATAGCTCCTCGCTCTGGGTCTGAGATGGCCGGGAGAGCTAGTAGACCCCGCTTCAACTCGGACCCAGAACCTAGAAGGGCTGGAAAACCTGGTCGAGGCTGCCGGGTGTGGACAAGGGACTGATTCGGCCGGAATAGATGGTCGACCCAACAGCTCCTCAGACACATGTCTCAGTCGGCCGGGACTGATTGTCGACCCCACGGCCCCTCGGACCCTAGGTCGGTGTCAGACGGGACAGCTGGTCAACACCATGGCAGCTCGGCCCAGGGACCAAGTGAGCCGGAATACATGGTCAACACCACATCTCCCCGGGCCAGGGTCCGAGGCAGCCGGTATAGCTGGGAGACCCCGAGGCCCCTCGGACACGGGACCAATTCGGCCAGGATAGCTGGTCTAACCCACGTCAGTTTGGACTCGGGACCGTGTAGGCTGGGATAGCTGGTCGACCCCACAGTACCTCTGACCTGGGTCCGTGTCAGCCGGGACAGCTGGTCAAACACACAGCAGCTCGGACCCGGAACCGAGACGGCCAGAATAGCTGGTCGACCCCACAGCTCCTAGGATCCGGGTCCGAGATGCCCGGGACAGCTGGGCGACCCCATGGATCTTCCTATCCGGGGTGCGAATCGGCCAGTTCTGCTTGTCGATTCCGCGAATTCTTGGACCCTCGACCCGGGACCGAGTCGCCGGGGACAGATGTTCAAACATGCGGGACCCCCCAGACCATCATTCTCTGGGTTCTATTTGGCCGGGACAGCTGGTCGACCCCACAGTTCCTCAGACATGGGTCTGATTCATATGGGACAGCAGGTCGACACCATGTCATCTCCGACACTGGACAGAGTGTGCCGGGATAGCTGGTCGACCACGCGTAAGCTCCGACTTGGGACCGAGTCAGCCGGGATAGATGGTCGACCACACAGCTCCTCGTGCCCGGGTCCGAGTCGGCCGGGACAACTTATCGACCCTGCGTCAGCTTGGACCCTGGAACGAGTTTGCCGGAATAGCTACTCGACCCCACAGCTCCTCGGACACGTATCATCCTCTCCCGAGACAGCTGGTCAACCCCGCGTCAGCTCAGACCTGGGACTGAGAAGGGCCTGGATAAATGAACAACACCGTGTCAGCTCAGACATGGGACCGAGTGGGCCGTGATACCTGGTGGACACAACAGCTCCTCAGACCCGGGTGCGAGTCAGGCAGGACAGCTGGTCGACCCCGCATCCGCTCGAACCCAGTACCTAGTCAGCCGGGATAGGTGGACGACACCACAGGTAATCGGACGTGGGTCCGAGTCTGCCGGGATGGCTGGACGATTCCAGGACAGCTCAGATCATGGACCGAGTCTGTTGGGAGCGCTGGTCAACATCTCACACCCTCGGTCCCAGGGCTTGTGTCAGCCGGGAGAACTGGTTGACCCCACGGCAACTCAGACCCACGACCGAGAATGCTGGGACAGCTGGACGACACAACAGCTCTCAGACCCAGGTCCGAGTCACCCGGGATAGCTGGCCAACCGCTCGGACCCTCGGTCCCGGGTCCCGTGTCAGCCGGCACAACTGGGCGACTACGTGGCCCCTGAGAACCAGGACCATGTCTGTCGGGACAAATGGTTGAGCCTGCACGACCTCGGACCGGGAACGAGTCGGTCAGGACAGCTGGTCTACCCAGCAGCTCCTCGGAACCTGGTCTGTATCTTTCAGGACAGCTGGTCGACCATGCATCAATACGAACTCGGGACAGAGTCAGCCAGTATAGCTCGTTGACCCATAGCTCCTCGCCATTGGTCTGAGTTGGCCAGGACAGCTAGTAGACCCCGCTTCATCTCGGACCCTGGACCTAGTAGGGCTGGAAAACCTGGTCGACCCTGCTGGGTTTGGACAAGGGACCGATTCCGCCAGAATAGTTGGGCGACACAACAGCGCCTCAGAAACACGTCCGAATCCCTCGGGACAGCTGTTCAACACTGCGGCCCCTTGGACCCAGGTCTGAGTCAGCCGGGACAGCGGGTCAACACAGCGTTGGCTCGGACCTGGGACCGAGTCCGCCGGGAAAGATGGTTGACCGCCCGGCCCTGTGGACCCTCCATCCCTCGGTCTCTCCAGACTAGGAATATAATCGGCCACGACAGCTGTTCAACCCTCTGCCTCATGGACCTGTGGTCCGAGTCAGACAGGACTCCCGTCCAACCACACTGCCCCTCAGACCCAGGTGTCCAAGGGGACCGGGACAGAGGGTTGATATCGTGGCACCAGGGACACAGGGAGCGAGTTGACAAGGACAGCTGGTCGACCACATGGCCCCTTTGACACAGGGCAGTGTCAGCCAACAGCTGGTTGCCCCGCCCACACTGGGACTCTCGGACCTGGAACCGAGTCGCCCGGGACAGCTGGTTGACACCGCGGCAGCTCGGATAAGGGAACAAGTCGGCCGGGGCAGCTGGTCGACACCATGGCAACTCAGAGAGGGGACCGAGTTGGTTGGGAGAGTTGGTCGACGTCTCAGACCCTCAGTCCCATGGACGTTGTCGGCCGGGAGAGCTGGTCAAGCCGAGGCAGCTCAGACCCGGGAACGAGTCGGTTGGGAAAGCTGGTCGAAAATGCACCAGCTCGGACCAGGGACCATGTCGGCTGGGTCAGCTGGTCAAACACGCGGCAGCTTGGACACAGGACTGAGTTGTCTGGGACAGCCTGTTGACCCCATGGCCCCTATGACAGAGGACCGAGGCGGCCAGGACAGCTGGTCGAATCCTCGGCTCCTTGAACCCGGGACCGAGTCCCGAGACAGTTGGTCAACCCCATGGATCCTCAGACCTGGGTTACAAATCGGCCGGGAGAGCTGGTTGACTTCACCCAGCCTCGGAACCTCGGACCAGGGACCGAGCGCCCGGGGAAAGCTGTTTGACCATGCTGGAGCTCGGACAGAGACACAGATGGCCGGCACAGATGGTCGACCCTCGGACTGGTGGTCCGATTTGGCTGGGGGATCTGGTCGACCCGCCCCCCCTTGGACACTCGGACAAGGGATTGAGTCGGCTGGGGCAGAAGGAAGACCCCGCAACCACTAGGGCCCGGGGTACGATTCAGCCGGGACAGCCGGTCGATACCGCGGCAGCTCGGACATGGGACCATGTCAGCCGGGATAGCTGGTCAACCCCGCGGTCCCTCGGACCCAGGACAGAGTGGCCGGGATAGCTGTTCGACCCCGCCCACCCTCAGAACCTCAGACCTGGGACCGAGTCCCCAGGGACAGCTGGTCAACCCTGCAGCAGCTCGGAACAGGGAAAGAGTCGGCCGGGGGAGCAGGTCAACCTCGCTGCCCCTTGAACCTGGGGTCCGAGTCGCCCAGGGCAAATGGTCGACCCCACCCACTCTCGGACCCTCGGACCCAGGAATGAGTAGGCTGGGACAAATATTCGAACTCATGAGCTCTTGGACACGGTGTCCAATTCAGCCGGGACAGCTGGTCGAATCCGTGACAGTGCGGACATGGAACCGAGTTGATCCGTTGAGCTGGTCAACACCTCGGACCCTTGGTACTGGGGCCGGAGTTGGCCAAGACAGGTGGTCGACCCCGCGGCAAATCAGACCCTGGTCCGAGTCGGCCGGGACAGCTTCTTGAACCTTCAGACACTCAGACCCGGGAAAGAATCAGCCGGGGCAGAATCAGCCGTGACAACTGGTCGACCCCACGGCTCTTTGGACCCGGGACAGTGTCGGCCGGGACAAATGGTCAACCGCGCGGTACCTCGCCCCACAGCAGCAAGTCGGCTGGGACCACTGGTCGACCCCACGGCCCCTCAGAATGGGGACCAGGTCGGCCAGGACAAATGGTTGAGCTCGCAGCACCTCGGACACAGGAACGGGTCGGCCGGGACAGTGGTGGTCCACAGGTCAGCTTGAACCCATGAGCGTGTCGGCCGGGATAGCTGGTCAACACCACAGCTCCTCGCACCTGGGTGCGAATTGGCCGGGAGAGCTGATCGACCCCGCGTCAACTCGGACCCGGGATGGAGAAGGGCCATGATAGGTGGTCAACCCAGCCAGGCTCGGACCCAGGACAGAAACGGCCGGTATAGCTGGTCGACCGCACAGCTACTCAGACCCTTGTCCGAGGTGGCTGGGACAGCTGGTTGACCCTGCGGACACTAGGATCGTGGTCCGTGTCCGCCGGAGCGCTGGTCAACTCCACGTCAGATCCAACCCGGGACGAGTCGGCTGGGAGAGCTGGTCGACAGCACAGAGCCTCGGACCAGGGTCCGAGTAGGACGGGAGACCTGGTTGAACCCATGCGGCTCGAACCCAGGACAGAGTCAGAGGAGAGCTGGTCGATCACATAGCTCCTTGGACCCGGGTCCGAGTCAGCTGGGACAGTTGGTTGACACCGCTGAAGCTCGGACACGGGACCTAGAAGGTCTGAAATAGCTGGACGACCCCACCAGGTTCGGACGCAAGACCGAGACGGCCAGGACAGCTGGTAGACCCCGCAGCCCCTGGGACACTGGACTGAATCGGCCTGGAGAACTGGATGACACTGTGTCCCCTCGGACCCAGGAACGAGTCAGCCGGGGCAGCTGGCCGACCCCTTGGACCCTCGATCCAGGGGCCCAAGTCTGCTTCGACAGCGGGTTGAACCCGTGGCCCCTAGGACCAAGGTTCTGATTTGGCTGCGACAGCCAGTCGAACCCACGGTCCTTCGGAACTGGGACCATGTCAGCCGGGACAAATGGTTGAGCCCACGCCACCTCGGACCGGGAACGAGTCAGCCGGGACAGCTCGACACTGCAGCCACTCGTTCCTGTGGCCCAAGGTGGCCGGGACAGTGGTCGACCCCTCGGACCCTCGGTCCCGGGGTCCGAGTTGGCGGGAGTATTGGTAGACACTGGCATCTCAGACACTGGGTCCCAGTCAGCCAGGACACCTGGTCGACCCGTCGGACCCTCGGTCCCGGGGCCCGAGTCGGCTGGGACAGCTGGTCGATCCCACGGCCCCTCGGACCTGTGAACGAGTCGGCCGGGACAGTTGGTCGAACACACAGCACCTCGGACCCGGGGTCCTAATCCGCCGGGATACCTGGTCAACGTCGTTGCCCCTGGAAAACTGACCGAGTCGGCCAGGACCGCGAGTCGACCTGCGGCCACTTGGAACCGGGACCGAGTTGGCCGGCACATATGGTCGAGACAAGGCCCATCGGACATTGGACCAAGTCGCCCAGGACAGCTGGTCGAACCCTCGGACCCTTAGACCCGGGACAGGGTCGGCCAGGAAAGCTCATGAATCCCTCGGCTCCACGGACACGAAAAGAGTTGCCTGGGACAGCTGGTCAACAATGCAGCCGCTTGGACCCGGGAACAAGTCGGCCAGAACAGCTGGTCGACCCTGCATCATCTCAGACCCAGGACCGAGTCGGCTGGGATAGCTGGTCGACCCCACGACCCTTCAGACCTTCGGACTCAGCGTCGAGTCAGCCGGGACTAATATTCGACCATGTGACCATTCGGATCCGGGACCAAATGTGCCGGAATAGCTGGTTGACCCCAGAGTTACTCGGTTATGCGTCCAATTTGGCCGGGACAGCTGTGCAACACCACGGACCCTCGGACCGGAGGTACATGTTGCCAGGACAGCTGGTCGACCCCGTGAACTCGGACCAGGACCAACTCGGCCAGAATAGCTGGTTGCCCCCAAAGCTAATCGGACCCGTGTCCGAGTCAGCTGGTAAAGCTGGTCAAAACTGAGGCCCCTCGGACCCAGGATCGTGTCAGCCAGGACAGCTGGTTGACCCCACATCAGATCGGACCCGGGACCGAGTCGCACCAGGATTGTCAACCCCACAGTTTCTTGGCCGTGGGTCCGATTCGGCCAGGAGAGCTGGTCAAACAGGCGTCACCTCGGACCGGACGAGTCCGCCGGGACAGCTGGTCAACCCCATGCTGCCACAGATGAATCCCCACCCCTCGTACCCTCGGTCCTCATTCCTTCAGTCCACAGGACCGAGCCGGCCGTGAAGTTGTTCGAAACTGCGGCCCCTCGGACCCTCGTTATGTTGGGCCCCCTGTCCATTGTTCCCTTGGTGCCTTGGTCCCCAGGACCAAGTCAGCCAGGACAGCTGGTCGACCCCTTGGTGCCATTGACCCAGGACCGAGTCCACCAGGAGAGCATGTTGAGACCTCAGCTCCTCTACCAGGGACCATGTCGTCTGGGAGAGCTGGTCGACCCCGGTTCACCTTTGACCCGGGACCAAGGGGTCGGAGAGAGCTGGTCGACCCCTCGGCTCCTCAGAAAAGGGACTGAGTTCACCGGGACAGCTGCCGATCCGGGGCCCCTTGGACCCAGGGTCCGAGTCAGCCGGGAGAGCTGGTGAAACTGCGGCCACTCTGACCCGGTACCGAGTCGGGTGGACTGCTGGTCGAAATCTCGGAAACTGGACCTGGGGTCCAGTCAACCGGGACAGCAGGTCGACCCCCAGGCCCTCAGACCCAGGACCCAGTGGGCCGAGATAGCTGGTCGACCCCACAGCTCCTCGGAACATACCGAGTTGGCCGGGACAGCTGGTCGACCTCGCGGCCCCTTGGAGACAGGTCGTGGCCTGGGGCAGCTGGTCAGCCCCACGGCAGCTCGGACATAGGACCGAGTGGGCTTGGAAAAGCTGGTCGACCCAATGGTTCCTCAGACCCGAGTCTGAGTCGGCCAGGAAAGTTTTGACACACAGCAGCTCGTACCCCGGATCGAGTGTGCCAGGAGAGCTGGTCGATCCAGCGGCAGCTCGGACCCGCGACCGAGTCGGCCGGAACAGCTGGTGAAACCCTTGAAACCACGGACATGGGACAGAGTCGGGGACAGCTTGTTGACCCATCGGCTCCTTGGACAAGGGAAAGATTTGGCCGGGACAGCTGGTTGACCACGAGGCCACTCAGACTGTGGTCCGAGTCAGGGGACAGCTGGAAGACCCCGTGTCAGCTCGGATGTGGGACCAAGAGGGGCCGTGTGAGCTGGTGGACCCTGATGGGCTCGGACACGGGACCGAGTTGGCCGGTATTAACCCGGTCGACACTGCGGCCCCTCGGACCACGGTGTCCATGTTGGACGGGAGAGCTGGTTGACCCGGTGTCAGCTTCGACCCAGGACCGAATCAGCCAGGATAGCTGATTGACCCCAGCTCCTCGGACAATTTCTGTGTGGCCCCCAGCAGGTCGACCCACGGCAGCTCGGACCTGGGGCCATGTCAGCCGGATAGATGGTCGACCCCAGAGATCCTTGGACCGGGTCTAAGTCGGCCATGACAGCTGGTCGACCCGCATCAGCTCAAAGCTGGGGCCGTGTCAGCAGGGTAGCTGGTCGAACCCAAAGCTCCTCAGACTCGGGTCTGAGTCTTCCAGGACAGCTGGTTGGTCCCGCATCAACTCGAACCTGGGACAGAGTTGGCCAGGATAGCTGGTTGACCCCAAAGCTCCTCGAACCCGGGACAGAGTTGGCAAGGATAGCTGGTCGATCTCATAGCTCCTTGCCCTGGGTCTGAGTTGGACGGGACAGCTAGTAGACTCTGCTTAAGCTCGGACCTGGACATAGAAGGGTTGGAAAACCTGGTCGACCCTGCCGGGTTTGGACAAGGGACCAATTCGGCCAGAATAGCTGTTCGAAACAAAGGCTCCTCAGACACAGTTCCAAGTCGGCTGGGACAGCTGGTCGAATACGCGGCCCCTCGGACCCTAGGTCCGTGTCGGACGGGACAGCTGGTCGACACTGTGGCAGCTTGGACCCGGGACCAAGTGAGCCAGAATAGCTGGTCGACACCACATCTCCCCAGACAAGGGTCGAGCCGGACAGTATAGCTGGTCGACCCCGGGGCCCCTCGGACATGGGACCAATTCGGCCGGGATATCTTGTCTAACCCACGGCAGCTTGGACCCGGGACCGTGTAGGCTGGGATAGCTGGTCGACCCCACATTACCTCTGACCTGGGTCCGTGTCAGCTGGGACAGCTGGTCAAACACACAGCAGCTCACACCCAGGACCGAGACGGCCAGGATAGCTGGTCAACACCACATATCCTAGGATCTGGGTCCAAGACGGCCGGGACAGTTCGTCGACCCCACGGATCCTCGGACCCGGGGTGCGAATCTGCCAGGACAGCTTGTCGATTCCGTGAACCCTTGGACCCTCGACCCGGGACCAAGTCGCCGGGGACAGATATTCGATCCTGCGGGACCCCACGAATATCAGACCATGGGTCCTATTCGGCCGGGACAGCTGATTGACCTCACAGTTCCTCAGACACGGGTCCGATTCAACTTGGACAGCAGGTCGACCCCGTGTCAGATCCGACCCAGGACCGAGTGTGCCAGGATAGCTGGTCGACCACACGTCAGCTCGGAACTGGGACCGAGTCAGCCGGGATAGCTGGTCGACCCCACAGCTTCTTGTAACGGGGTCCGAGTCGGCCGGGACAACTGATCGACCCCGCGTCAGCTCAGACCCGAGAACGAGTTTGCCAGGATAGCTACTCGACCCCACAGCTCTTTGGACACATGTCATTTTCACCCGAGACAGCTGGTCGATTCCATGACAGCTCAGACCCGGGACTGAGTCTGTTGGGAGTGCTGGTCAACGTCTCAGACCCTCGGTCCCAGGGCCTGTGTCAGCCGGGAGAACTGGCAATCCCACAGCACCTCACAGCCACGACCGAGACGGCCGGGACAGCTGTTCAACACTGCAGCCGCTCGTTCCCGTGGCCCAAGGTGGCCGGGACAGTGGTCTACCCCTTGGAGCCTCGGTCCCGGGGTCCGAGTTCGCCGGGAGAGTTGGTAGACACTGCGGCATCTCAGACACTGGGTCCCAGTCAGCCAGGACACCTGGTCGACCCGTCGGACCATCGGTCCCGGGGCCCGAGTCGGCTGGGACAGCTGGTCGATCCCACAGCACCTCGGACCTGTGAACGAGTCGGCCGGGATAGTTGGTCGAAGACACAGCATCTCGGACCCAGGGTCCTAATCCGCCAGGATACCTGGTCAACATCGTGGCCCCTCGGAAACCTGACCAAGTCGGCCAGGACCGCGGGTCGACCCTGCGGCAACTCGGAACCGTGACCGAGTCCGCCGGCACATATGGTCGAGCACGAGGCCCCTCGGACTTGGGACCGAGTCACCCGGGAGAGCTGGTCGAACCCTCGGACACTTAGACCCGGGACAGTGTCGGCCGGGAAAGCTCATGAAACCCTCGGCTCCATGGACACGAAGAGAGCTGCCCGGGACAGCGGGTCAAAACCACAGCCGCTTGGACCTGGGAGCAAGTCGGCCAGGACAGCTGGTCGACCCCATGGCAGCTCGGACATGGGACCGAGCCGGCCGGGATAGCTGGTCCATCCCGCATCATCTCGACCCAGGATCGAGTCGGCTGGGAGAGCTGGTCGACCCCGCAGACCCTCGGACCCAGGGTCGAGTCAGCCAGGACTACTATTGACCACGTGACCCTTCGGACCCGGGGTCCGAGTCGCCGTGGCAGCTGGTCTACTCCACAGCAGCTCGGACAGGGAAACGAGTTGATCGAGGGAGCTGGTTGATGCCTCTTACCCTCGGTCCCAGGGCCTGAGTCGGCCTGGAAAGCTGAGGCAACTCGGACACTGGACCGAGTCGGCCGGGACAGATGATCAAACCCCGTGGACCCCGAAAGGTGGACCATGCGGGCAGGGACAAATGGTGGAGCCCGCGGCCCCACGCATACCGGAACGAGTCGGCGGAACAGCAGGTTGACCCCGCATCAGCTCGGACCCGGGACCGAGTCAGTCGGGATAGCTGGTCCACCCCGAGGCCCCTAGCACCCAAGGTCCGTGCCAGCCAGGAAAGCTGGTCGACCCAGTGTCAGCTCGGATCCGGGACCGAGACGGCCAAGATAGCTCGTCAACCCCACAGCTCCTTGTACCCCGGGCCGCATCGGCTGTGACAGCTGGTCGAACACACGGCAGTTCAGACCCGGGCCCGAGTGGGCCGTGACAGCTGGTCACCCCACGTCAGCACGGACACAGGACTGAGTCGGCCGGGAGAGCTGGTCGACTGATCAACTCCTCGGACCCTGGGTCCGAGTCGGCCCGCGAGAGCTGGTCGAACCCGCATAAGCACAAACCCAAGTCAGCCGGGAGTGATTGTCGACCCAAAAGCTCCTCAGACAACTCGGACTCTCGGTCCTGGGTCCCGTGTCAGCCGGGACAGCTGGGCGACCATGTGCCCCCAGAGAACCAGGACTATGTCAGCCAGGACAAATGGTTGAGCCCGCCCGACCTCAGGCCCGGGAATGAGTCAGCCGGGATAGCTGGTCGACCCCGCAGCCCCTCAGAAACAGGACCATGTCCTCCGGGACAAATGGTTGAGCCCGCGGCACCTCGGACACGGGACCAAGTCGGCTGGGATGGCTGGTCGACCCCAAAGCTCCACAGACCCGGGTCTGAGCCTTCCAGGACAGCTGGTCGACCGCATCTACTCGAACGCGGGACAGAGTCGGCCAGGATAGCTGGCCGAGCCCATAGCTCGCCCAGGGTCTGAGTTGGCCGGGACAGCTAGTAGACCCCGCTTCAGCTCGGACCCGGGAACTAGAAGGGCTGGAAAACCTGGTCGACCCTGCCGGGTTTGCACAAGGGACCAATTCGGCCAGAATAGCTGGTCGACAAAACAGCTACTCAGACACACGTCTGAGTCGGCCGGGATATCTGGTCAACCCTGCGGCCCCTCGGACCCTAGGTCGGTGTCAGACGGGACAGCTGGTCGACCATGGCAGCTCGGCCCCGGGACCAAGTGAGCCCGAATAGATGGTCAACACCACATCTCCCCGGGCCAGGGTCCGAGGCGGCCGGTATAGCCAGTCGACCCCGAGGCACCCTGGACACGGGACGATTTCGGCCGAGATAGCTGGTCTCACCCACGTCAGCTTGGACCCGGGACCGTGTAGGCTGGGATAGCTGGTCGACCCCACAGTACCTCTGACCTGGGTCGTGTCAGCCGGGACAGCTGGTCAAACACACAGCAGCTCAGACCCGGGACCAAGACGGCCAGGATAGCTGGTCGACCCCACAGCACCTCGGCCCCACGACCGAGACGGCCGGGACAGCTGGTCGAACCAACAGCCCTCGGACCCGGGCATGAGTCGGCCAGGACAGCTGGCCGAACCCTCGGACCCTCGGTCCTGGTGCCCATGTCAGCCGGGACAGCTGGGCGACCTCATGGCCCCTGAGAACCAGGACCATGTCAGCCAGGACAAATGATTGTGACCCCCCGAACTCGGAGCCAGGAACGAGTCACCCAGTATAGCTGTCGACCCTGCGGCCCCTAAGAAACAGGACCATGTCCTCCGGGACAAATTGTTGAGCCCGCAGCACCTTGGACGCGGGACCTAATTGGCAGGGATAGCTGGTCGACCCCAAAGCTCCTCGGACCAGGGTCTACGTCTTCCAGGACAGGTGGTCGACCCCGCATCAACACAAACCCGGGATAGAGTCAGCCAGGATAGCTGCTTGACCCCATAGCTCCTCGCTCTGGGTCTGAGATGGCCGGGAGAGCTAGTAGACCCCGCTTCAACTCGGACCCAGAACCTAGAAGGGCTGGAAAACCTGGTCGAGGCTGCCGGGTGTGGACAAGGGACTGATTCGGCCGGAATAGATGGTCGACCCAACAGCTCCTCAGACACATGTCTCAGTCGGCCGGGACTGATTGTCGACCCCACGGCCCCTCGGACCCTAGGTCGGTGTCAGACGGGACAGCTGGTCAACACCATGGCAGCTCGGCCCAGGGACCAAGTGAGCCGGAATACATGGTCAACACCACATCTCCCCGGGCCAGGGTCCGAGGCAGCCGGTATAGCTGGGAGACCCCGAGGCCCCTCGGACACGGGACCAATTCGGCCAGGATAGCTGGTCTAACCCACGTCAGTTTGGACTCGGGACCGTGTAGGCTGGGATAGCTGGTCGACCCCACAGTACCTCTGACCTGGGTCCGTGTCAGCCGGGACAGCTGGTCAAACACACAGCAGCTCGGACCCGGAACCGAGACGGCCAGAATAGCTGGTCGACCCCACAGCTCCTAGGATCCGGGTCCGAGATGCCCGGGACAGCTGGGCGACCCCATGGATCTTCCTATCCGGGGTGCGAATCGGCCAGTTCTGCTTGTCGATTCCGCGAATTCTTGGACCCTCGACCCGGGACCGAGTCGCCGGGGACAGATGTTCAAACATGCGGGACCCCCCAGACCATCATTCTCTGGGTTCTATTTGGCCGGGACAGCTGGTCGACCCCACAGTTCCTCAGACATGGGTCTGATTCATATGGGACAGCAGGTCGACACCATGTCATCTCCGACACTGGACAGAGTGTGCCGGGATAGCTGGTCGACCACGCGTAAGCTCCGACTTGGGACCGAGTCAGCCGGGATAGATGGTCGACCACACAGCTCCTCGTGCCCGGGTCCGAGTCGGCCGGGACAACTTATCGACCCTGCGTCAGCTTGGACCCTGGAACGAGTTTGCCGGAATAGCTACTCGACCCCACAGCTCCTCGGACACGTATCATCCTCTCCCGAGACAGCTGGTCAACCCCGCGTCAGCTCAGACCTGGGACTGAGAAGGGCCTGGATAAATGAACAACACCGTGTCAGCTCAGACATGGGACCGAGTGGGCCGTGATACCTGGTGGACACAACAGCTCCTCAGACCCGGGTGCGAGTCAGGCAGGACAGCTGGTCGACCCCGCATCCGCTCGAACCCAGTACCTAGTCAGCCGGGATAGGTGGACGACACCACAGGTAATCGGACGTGGGTCCGAGTCTGCCGGGATGGCTGGACGATTCCAGGACAGCTCAGATCATGGACCGAGTCTGTTGGGAGCGCTGGTCAACATCTCACACCCTCGGTCCCAGGGCTTGTGTCAGCCGGGAGAACTGGTTGACCCCACGGCAACTCAGACCCACGACCGAGAATGCTGGGACAGCTGGACGACACAACAGCTCTCAGACCCAGGTCCGAGTCACCCGGGATAGCTGGCCAACCGCTCGGACCCTCGGTCCCGGGTCCCGTGTCAGCCGGCACAACTGGGCGACTACGTGGCCCCTGAGAACCAGGACCATGTCTGTCGGGACAAATGGTTGAGCCTGCACGACCTCGGACCGGGAACGAGTCGGTCAGGACAGCTGGTCTACCCAGCAGCTCCTCGGAACCTGGTCTGTATCTTTCAGGACAGCTGGTCGACCATGCATCAATACGAACTCGGGACAGAGTCAGCCAGTATAGCTCGTTGACCCCATAGCTCCTCGCCATTGGTCTGAGTTGGCCAGGACAGCTAGTAGACCCCGCTTCATCTCGGACCCTGGACCTAGTAGGGCTGGAAAACCTGGTCGACCCTGCTGGGTTTGGACAAGGGACCGATTCCGCCAGAATAGTTGGGCGACACAACAGCGCCTCAGAAACACGTCCGAATCCCTCGGGACAGCTGTTCAACACTGCGGCCCCTTGGACCCAGGTCTGAGTCAGCCGGGACAGCGGGTCAACACAGCGTTGGCTCGGACCTGGGACCGAGTCCGCCGGGAAAGATGGTTGACCGCCCGGCCCTGTGGACCCTCCATCCCTCGGTCTCTCCAGACTAGGAATATAATCGGCCACGACAGCTGTTCAACCCTCTGCCTCATGGACCTGTGGTCCGAGTCAGACAGGACTCCCGTCCAACCACACTGCCCCTCAGACCCAGGGTCCAAGGGGACCGGGACAGAGGGTTGATATCGTGGCACCAGGGACACAGGAGCGAGTTGACAAGGACAGCTGGTCGACCACATGGCCCCTTTGACACAGGGCAGTGTCAGCCAACAGCTGGTTGCCCCGCCCACACTGGGACTCTCGGACCTGGAACCGAGTCGCCCGGGACAGCTGGTTGACACCGCGGCAGCTCGGATAAGGGAACAAGTCGGCCGGGGCAGCTGGTCGACACCATGGCAACTCAGAGAGGGGACCGAGTTGGTTGGGAGAGTTGGTCGACGTCTCAGACCCTCAGTCCCATGGACGTTGTCGGCCGGGAGAGCTGGTCAAGCCCGAGGCAGCAGCTCAGACCCGGGAACGAGTCGGTTGGGAAAGCTGGTCGAAAATGCACCAGCTCGGACCAGGGACCATGTCGGCTGGGTCAGCTGGTCAAACACGCGGCAGCTTGGACACAGGACTGAGTTGTCTGGGACAGCCTGTTGACCCCATGGCCCCTATGACAGAGGACCGAGGCGGGCCAGGACAGCTGGTCGAATCCTCGGCTCCTTGAACCCGGGACCGAGTCGCCCAGACAGTTGGTCAACCCCATGGATCCTCAGACCTGGGTTACAAATCGGCGGGAGAGCTGGTTGACTTCACCCCCTCGGAACCTCGGACCAGGGACCGAGCGCCCGGGGAAAGCTGTTTGACCATGCTGGAGCTCGGACAGAGACACAGATGGCCGGCACAGATGGTCGACCCTCGGACTGGTGGTCCGATTTGGCTGG
Organism: Phacochoerus africanus; assembly: GCF_016906955.1. NCBI lineage: Eukaryota > Metazoa > Chordata > Mammalia > Artiodactyla > Suidae > Phacochoerus > Phacochoerus africanus. Next base: position 124,485 of record NW_025927324.1, read on the forward strand.
GGGATCTGGTCGACCCCGCCCCCCCTTGGACACTCGGACAAGGGATTGAGTCGGCTGGGGCAGAAGGAAGACCCCGCAACCACTAGGGCCCGGGGTACGATTCAGCCGGGACAGCCGGTCGATACCATGGCAGCTCGGACATGGGACCATGTCAGCCGGGATAGCTGGTCAACCCCGCGGTCCCTCGGACCCAGGACAGAGTGGCCGGGATAGCTGTTCGACCCCGCCCACCCTCAGAACCTCAGACCTGGGACCGAGTCCCCAGGGACAGCTGGTCAACCCTGCAAGCTCGGAACAGGGAAAGAGTCGGCCGGGGGAGCAGGTCAACCTCGCTGCCCCTTGAACCTGGGGTCCGAGTCGCCCAGGGCAAATGGTCGACCCCACCCACTCTCGGACCCTCGGACCCAGGAATGAGTAGGCTGGGACAAATATTCGAACTCATGAGCTCTTGGACACGGTGTCCAATTCAGCCGGGACAGCTGGTCGAATCCGTGACAGTGCGGACATGGAACCGAGTTGATCCGTTGAGCTGGTCAACACCTCGGACCCTTGGTACTGGGGCCGGAGTTGGCCAAGACAGGTGGTCGACCCCGCGGCAAATCAGACCCTGGTCCGAGTCGGCCGGGACAGCTTCTTGAACCTTCAGACACTCAGACCCGGGAAAGAATCAGCCGGGGCAGAATCAGCCGTGACAACTGGTCGACCCCACGGCTCTTTGGACCCGGGACAGTGTCGGCCGGGACAAATGGTCAACCGCGCGGTACCTCGCCCCACAGCAGCAAGTCGGCTGGGACCACTGGTCGACCCCACGGCCCCTCAGAATGGGGACCAGGTCGGCCGGACAAATGGTTGAGCTCGCAGCACCTCGGACACAGGAACGGGTCGGCCGGGACAGTGGTGGTCCACAGGTCAGCTTGAACCCATGAGCGTGTCGGCCGGGATAGCTGGTCAACACCACAGCTCCTCGCACCTGGGTGAATTGGCCGGGAGAGCTGATCGACCCCGCGTCAACTCGGACCCGGGATGGAGAAGGGCCATGATAGGTGGTCAACCCAGCCAGGCTCGGACCCAGGACAGAAACGGCCGGTATAGCTGGTCGACCCACAGCTACTCAGACCCTTGTCCGAGGTGGCTGGGACAGCTGGTTGACCCTGCGGACACTAGGATCCGTGGTCCGTGTCCGCCGGAGAGCTGGTCAACTCCACGTCAGATCCAACCCGGGACCGAGTCGGCTGGGAGAGCTGGTCAACAGCACAGAGCCTCGGACCAGGGTCCGAGTAGGACGGGAGACCTGGTTGAACCCATGCGGCTCGAACCCAGGACAGAGTCAGCCGGGAGAGCTGGTCGATCACATAGCTCCTTGGACCCGGGTCCGAGTCAGCTGGGACAGTTGGTTGACACCGCTGAAGCTCGGACACGGGACCTAGAAGGTCTGAAATAGCTGGACGACCCACCAGGTTCGGAGGCAACGAGACGCGCAAGACCGAGACCAGGACAGCTGGTAGACCCCGCAGCCCCTGGGACACTGGACTGAATCGGCCTGGAGAACTGGATGACACTGTCCCCTCGGACCCAGGAACGAGTCAGCCGGGGCAGCTGGCCGACCCCTTGGACCCTCGATCCAGGGGCCCAAGTCTGCTTCGACAGCGGGTTGAACCCGTGGACCCTAGGACCAAGGTTCTGATTTGGCTGCGACAGCCAGTCGAACCCACGGTCCTTCGGAACTGGGACCATGTCAGCCGGGACAAATGGTTGAGCCCACGCCACCCTCGGACCTGGGAACGAGTCAGCCGGGACAGCTGTTCGACACTGCAGCCACTCGTTCCTGTGGCCCAAGGTGGCCGGGACAGTGGTCGACCCCTCGGACCCTCGGTCCCGGGGTCCGAGTTGGCCGGGAGTATTGGTAGACACTGCGGCATCTCAGACACTGGGTCCCAGTCAGCCAGGACACCTGGTCGACCCGTCGGACCCTCGGTCCCGGGGCCCGAGTCGGCTGGGACAGCTGGTCGATCCCACGGCCCCTCGGACCTGTGAACGAGTCGGCCGGGACAGTTGGTCGAACACACAGCACCTCGGACCCGGGGTCCTAATCCGCCGGGATACCTGGTCAACGTCGTTGCCCCTGGAAACTGACCGAGTCGGCCAGGACCGCGAGTCGACCTTGCGGCCACTTGGAACCGGGACCGAGTTGGCCGGCACATATGGTCGAGGACAAGGCCCATCGGACATTGGACCAAGTCGCCCAGGAAAGCTGGTCGAACCCTCGGACCCTTAGACCCGGGACAGGGTCGGCCAGGAAACTCATGAATCCCTCGGCTCCACGGACACGAAAAGAGTTGCCTGGGACAGCTGGTCAACAATGCAGCCGCTTGGACCCGGGAACAAGTCGGCCGAACAGCTGGTCGACCCTGCATCATCTCAGACCCAGGACCGAGTCGGCTGGGATAGCTGGTCGACCCCACGACCCTTCAGACCTTCGGACTCAGCGTCGAGTCAGCCGGGACTAATATTCGACCATGTGACCATTCGGATCTCTGGCACGGTGAATAGCTGGTTGACCCCAGAGTTACTCGGTTATATCGTCCAATTTGGCCGGGACAGCTGTGCAACACCACGGACCCTCGGACCGGAGGTACATGTTGCCAGGACAGCTGGTCGAACCCGCGAACTCGGACCCAGGACCAACTCGGCCAGAATAGCTGGTTGCCCCCAAAGCTAATCGGACCCGTGTCCGAGTCAGCTGGTAAAGCTGGTCAAAACTGAGGCCCCTCGGACCCAGGCTCCGTGTCAGCCAGGACAGCTGGTTGACCCCACATCAGATCGGACCCGGGACCGAGTCGGCCAGGATAGGTTGTCAACCCCACAGTTTCTTGGCCGTGGGTCCGATTCGGCCAGGAGAGCTGGTCAAACAGGCGTCACCCTCGGACCCCAGGACCGAGTCCGCCGGGACAGCTGGTCAACCCCATGCTGCCACAGATGAATCCCCACCCCTCGTACCCTCGGTCCCTCATTCCTTCAGTCCACAGGACCGAGCCAGCCTGAAGTTGTTCGAAACTGAAACTGCGGCCCCTCGGACCCTCGTTATGTTGGGCCCCCTGTCCATTGTTCCCTTTGTGCCTTGGTCCCCAGGACCAAGTCAGCCAGGACAGCTGGTCGACCCCGTGGTGCCATTGACCCAGGACCGAGTCCACCAGGAGAGCATGTTGAGACCTCAGCTCCTCTACCAGGGACCATGTCGTCTGGGAGAGCTGGTCGACCCCCGGTTCACCTTTGACCCGGGACCAAGGGGTCGGAGAGAGCTGGTCGACCCCTCGGCTCCTCAGAAAAGGGACTGAGTTCACCGGGACAGCTGCCGATCCTGGGGCCCCTTGGACCCAGGGTCCGAGTCAGCCGGGAGAGCTGGTCGAAACTGCGGCCACTCTGACCCGGTACCGAGTCGGGTGGGACTGCTGGTCGAATCTCGGAAACTTGGACCTGGGGTCTCAGTCAACCGGGACAGCAGGTCGACCCCTCAGGCCCTCAGACCCAGGACCCAGTGGGCCGAGATAGCTGGTCGACCCCACAGCTCCTCGGACACGATACCGAGTTGGCCGGGACAGCTGGTCGACCTCGCGGCCCCTTGGAGACAGGTCATGTGGCCTGGGGCAGCTGGTCAGCCCCACGGCAGCTCGGACGTAGGACCGAGTGGGCTTGAAAAGCTGGTCAACCCAATGGTTCCTCAGACCCGAGTCTGAGTCGGCCAGGAAAGCTGTTTTGACACACAGCAGCTCGTACCCCGGATCGAGTGTGCCAGGAGAGCTGGTCGAGCCAGCGGCAGCTCGGACCCGACCGAGTCGGCCGGAACAGCTGGTGAAACCCTTGAACCCACGGACATGGGACAGTGTCGGCTGGGACAGCTTGTTGACCCATCGGCTCCTTGGACAAGGGAAAGATTTGGCCGGGACAGCTGGTTGACCACGAGGCCACTCAGACTTGTGGTCCGAGTCAGCCGGGACAGCTGGAAGACCCCGTGTCAGCTCAGATGTGGGACCAAGAGGGGCCGTGTGAGCTGGTGGACCCTGATGGGCTCGGACACGGGACCGAGTTGGCCGGTATACCCGGTCGACACTGCGGCCCCTCGGACACGGTGTCCATGTTGGACGGGAGAGCTGGTTGACCCGGTGTCAGCTTCGACCCAGGACCGAATCAGCCAGGATAGCTGATTGACCCCACAGCTCCTCGGCACATTTCTGTGTGGCCCAGTCCAGCAGGTCGACCCCACGGCAGCTCGGACCTGGGGCCATGTCAGCCGGGATAGATGGTCGACCCCAGAGATCCTTGGACCCGGGTCTAAGTCGGCCATGACAGCTGGTCGACCCCGCATCAGCTCAAAGCTGGGGCCGTGTCAGCAGGGATAGCTGGTCGAACCCAAAGCTCCTCAGACTCGGGTCTGAGTCTTCCAGGACAGCTGGTTGGTCCCGCATCAACTCGAACCTGGGACAGAGTTGGCCAGGATAGCTGGTTGACCCCAAAGCTCCTCGAACCCGGGACAGAGTTGGCAAGGATAGCTGGTCGATCTCATAGCTCCTTGCCCTGGGTCTGAGTTGGACGGGACAGCTAGTAGACTCTGCTTAGCAGCTCGGACCTGGACATAGAAGGGTTGGAAAACCTGGTCGACCCTGCCGGGTTTGGACAAGGGACCAATTCGGCCAGAATAGCTGTTCGAAACAAAGGCTCCTCAGACACACAGTTCCAAGTCGGCTGGGACAGCTGGTCGAATACGCGGCCCCTCGGACCCTAGGTCCGTCGGACGGGACAGCTGGTCGACACTGTGGCAGCTTGGACCCGGGACCAAGTGAGCCAGAATAGCTGGTCGACACCACATCTCCCCAGACAAGGGTCGAGCCGGACAGTATAGCTGGTCGACCCCGGGGCCCCGGACATGGGACCAATTCGGCCGGGATATCTTGTCTAACCCACGGCAGCTTGGACCCGGGACCGTGTAGGCTGGGATAGCTGGTCGACCCCACATTACCTCTGACCTGGGTCCGTGTCAGCTGGGACAGCTGGTCAAACACACAGCTCACACCCAGGACCGAGACGGCCAGGATAGCTGGTCAACACCACATATCCTAGGATCTGGGTCCAAGACGGCCGGGACAGTTCGTCGACCCCACGGATCCTCGGACCCGGTGCGAATCTGCCAGGACAGCTTGTCGATTCCGTGAACCCTTGGACCCTCGACCCGGGACCAAGTCGCCGGGGACAGATATTCGATCCTGCGGGACCCCCACGAATATCAGACCATGGGTCCTATTCGGCCGGGACAGCTGATTGACCTCACAGTTCCTCAGACACGGGTCCGATTCAACTTGGACAGCAGGTCGACCCCGTGTCAGATCCGACCCAGGACCGAGTGTGCCAGGATAGCTGGTCGACCACACGTCAGCTCGGACCTGGGACCGAGTCAGCCGGGATAGCTGGTCGACCCCACAGCTTCTTGTAACGGGGTCCGAGTCGGCCGGGACAACTGATCGACCCCGCGTCAGCTCAGACCCGAACGAGTTTGCCAGGATAGCTACTCGACCCCACAGCTCTTGGACACATGTCATTTTCACCCGAGACAGCTGGTCGATTCCATGACAGCTCAGACCCGGGACTGAGTCTGTTGGGAGTGCTGGTCAACGTCTCAGACCCTCGGTCCCAGGGCCTGTGTCAGCCGGGAGAACTGGCAATCCCACAGCACCTCACAGCCACGACCGAGACGGCCGGGACAGCTGTTCAACACTGCAGCCGCTCGTTCCCGTGGCCCAAGGTGGCCGGGACAGTGGTCTACCCCTTGGAGCCTCGGTCCCGGGGTCCGAGTTCGCCGGGAGAGTTGGTAGACACTGCGGCATCTCAGACACTGGGTCCCAGTCAGCCAGGACACCTGGTCGACCCGTCGGACCATCGGTCCCGGGGCCCGAGTCGGCTGGGACAGCTGGTCGATCCCACAGCACCTCGGACCTGTGAACGAGTCGGCCGGGATAGTTGGTCGAAGACAGCATCTCGGACCCAGGGTCCTAATCCGCCAGGATACCTGGTCAACATCGTGGCCCCTCGGAAACCTGACCAAGTCGGCCAGGACCGCGGGTCGACCCTGCGGCAACTCGGAACCGTGACCGAGTCCGCCGGCACATATGGTCGAGCACGAGGCCCCTCGGACTTGGGACCGAGTCACCCGGGAGAGCTGGTCGAACCCTCGGACACTTAGACCCGGGACAGTGTCGGCCGGGAAAGCTCATGAAACCCTCGGCTCCATGGACACGAAGAGAGCTGCCCGGGACAGCGGGTCAAAACCACAGCCGCTTGGACCTGGGCAAGTCGGCCAGGACAGCTGGTCGACCCCATGGCAGCTCGGACATGGGACCGAGCCGGCCGGGATAGCTGGTCCATCCCGCATCATCTCGACCCAGGATCGAGTCGGCTGGGAGAGCTGGTCGACCCCGCAGACCCTCGGACCCAGGGTCGAGTCAGCCAGGACTACTATTGACCACGTGACCCTTCGGACCCGGGGTCCGAGTCGCCGTGGCAGCTGGTCTACTCCACAGCAGCTCGGACAGGGAAACGAGTTGATCGAGGGAGCTGGTTGATGCCTCTTACCCTCGGTCCCAGGGCCTGAGTCGGCCTGGAAAGCTGAGGCAACTCGGACACTGGACCGAGTCGGCCGGGACAGATGATCAACCCCGTGGACCCCGAAAGGTGGACCATGCGGGCAGGGACAAATGGTGGAGCCCGCGGCCCCACGCATACCGGAACGAGTCGGCAGAACAGCAGGTTGACCCCGCATCAGCTCGGACCCGGGACCGAGTCAGTCGGGATAGCTGGTCCACCCCGAGGCCCCTAGCACCCAAGGTCCGTGCCAGCCAGGAAAGCTGGTCGACCCAGTGTCAGCTCGGATCCGGGACCGAGACGGCCAAGATAGCTCGTCAACCCCACAGCTCCTTGTACCCCGGGCCGCATCGGCTGTGACAGCTGGTCGAACACACGGCAGTTCAGACCCGGGCCGAGTGGGCCGTGACAGCTGGTCACCCCACGTCAGCACGGACACAGGACTGAGTCGGCCGGGAGAGCTGGTCGACTGATCAACTCCTCGGACCCTGGGTCCGAGTCGGCCGCGAGAGCTGGTCGAACCCGCATAAGCACAAACCCAAGTCAGCCGGGAGTGATTGTCGACCCAAAAGCTCCTCAGACAACTCGGACTCTCGGTCCTGGGTCCCGTGTCAGCCGGGACAGCTGGGCGACCATGTGCCCCCAGAGAACCAGGACTATGTCAGCCAGGACAAATGGTTGAGCCCGCCCGACCTCAGGCCCGGGAATGAGTCAGCCGGGATAGCTGGTCGACCCCGCAGCCCCTCAGAAACAGGACCATGTCCTCCGGGACAAATGGTTGAGCCCGCGGCACCTCGGACACGGGACCAAGTCGGCTGGGATGGCTGGTCGACCCCAAAGCTCCACAGACCCGGGTCTGAGCCTTCCAGGACAGCTGGTCGACCCGCATCTACTCGAACGCGGGACAGAGTTGGCCAGGATAGCTGGCCGAGCCCATAGCTCCTCGCCCAGGGTCTGAGTTGGCCGGGACAGCTAGTAGACCCCGCTTCAGCTCGGACCCGGGAACTAGAAGGGCTGGAAAACCTGGTCGACCCTGCCGGGTTTGCACAAGGGACCAATTCGGCCAGAATAGCTGGTCGACAAAACAGCTACTCAGACACACGTCTGAGTCGGCCGGGATATCTGGTCAACCCTGCGGCCCCTCGGACCCTAGGTCGGTGTCAGACGGGACAGCTGGTCGACACCATGGCAGCTCGGCCCCGGGACCAAGTGAGCCCGAATAGATGGTCAACACCACATCTCCCCGGGCCAGGGTCCGAGGCGGCCGGTATAGCCAGTCGACCCCGAGGCACCCTGGACACGGGACGATTTCGGCCGAGATAGCTGGTCTCACCCACGTCAGCTTGGACCCGGGACCGTGTAGGCTGGGATAGCTGGTCGACCCCACAGTACCTCTGACCTGGGTCCGTGTCAGCCGGGACAGCTGGTCAAACACACAGCAGCTCAGACCCGGGACCAAGACGGCCAGGATAGCTGGTCGACCCCACAGCACCTCGGCCCCACGACCGAGACGGCCGGGACAGCTGGTCGAACCAACAGCCCTCGGACCCGGGCATGAGTCGGCCAGGACAGCTGGCCGAACCCTCGGACCCTCGGTCCTGGTGCCCATGTCAGCCGGGACAGCTGGGCGACCTCATGGCCCCTGAGAACCAGGACCATGTCAGCCAGGACAAATGATTGTGACCCCCCGAACTCGGAGCCAGGAACGAGTCACCCAGTATAGCTGTCGACCCTGCGGCCCCTAAGAAACAGGACCATGTCCTCCGGGACAAATTGTTGAGCCCGCAGCACCTTGGACGCGGGACCTAATTGGCAGGGATAGCTGGTCGACCCCAAAGCTCCTCGGACCAGGGTCTACGTCTTCCAGGACAGGTGGTCGACCCCGCATCAACACAAACCCGGGATAGAGTCAGCCAGGATAGCTGCTTGACCCCATAGCTCCTCGCTCTGGGTCTGAGATGGCCGGAGAGCTAGTAGACCCCGCTTCAACTCGGACCCAGAACCTAGAAGGGCTGGAAAACCTGGTCGAGGCTGCCGGGTGTGGACAAGGGACTGATTCGGCCGGAATAGATGGTCGACCCAACAGCTCCTCAGACACATGTCTCAGTCGGCCGGGACTGATTGTCGACCCCACGGCCCCTCGGACCCTAGGTCGGTGTCAGACGGGACAGCTGGTCAACACCATGGCAGCTCGGCCCAGGGACCAAGTGAGCCGGAATACATGGTCAACACCACATCTCCCCGGGCCAGGGTCCGAGGCAGCCGGTATAGCTGGGAGACCCCGAGGCCCCTCGGACACGGGACCAATTCGGCCAGGATAGCTGGTCTAACCCACGTCAGTTTGGACTCGGGACCGTGTAGGCTGGGATAGCTGGTCGACCCCACAGTACCTCTGACCTGGGTCCGTGTCAGCCGGGACAGCTGGTCAAACACACAGCAGCTCGGACCCGGAACCGAGACGGCCAGAATAGCTGGTCGACCCCACAGCTCCTAGGATCCGGGTCCGAGATGCCCGGGACAGCTGGGCGACCCCATGGATCTTCCTATCCGGGGTGCGAATCGGCCAGTTCTGCTTGTCGATTCCGCGAATTCTTGGACCCTCGACCCGGGACCGAGTCGCCGGGGACAGATGTTCAAACATGCGGGACCCCCCAGACCATCATTCTCTGGGTTCTATTTGGCCGGGACAGCTGGTCGACCCCACAGTTCCTCAGACATGGGTCTGATTCATATGGGACAGCAGGTCGACACCATGTCATCTCCGACACTGGACAGAGTGTGCCGGGATAGCTGGTCGACCACGCGTAAGCTCCGACTTGGGACCGAGTCAGCCGGGATAGATGGTCGACCACACAGCTCCTCGTGCCCGGGTCCGAGTCGGCCGGGACAACTTATCGACCCTGCGTCAGCTTGGACCCTGGAACGAGTTTGCCGGAATAGCTACTCGACCCCACAGCTCCTCGGACACGTATCATCCTCTCCCGAGACAGCTGGTCAACCCCGCGTCAGCTCAGACCTGGGACTGAGAAGGGCCTGGATAAATGAACAACACCGTGTCAGCTCAGACATGGGACCGAGTGGGCCGTGATACCTGGTGGACACAACAGCTCCTCAGACCCGGGTGCGAGTCAGGCAGGACAGCTGGTCGACCCCGCATCCGCTCGAACCCAGTACCTAGTCAGCCGGGATAGGTGGACGACACCACAGGTAATCGGACGTGGGTCCGAGTCTGCCGGGATGGCTGGACGATTCCAGGACAGCTCAGATCATGGACCGAGTCTGTTGGGAGCGCTGGTCAACATCTCACACCCTCGGTCCAGGGCTTGTGTCAGCCGGGAGAACTGGTTGACCCCACGGCAACTCAGACCCACGACCGAGAATGCTGGGACAGCTGGACGACACAACAGCTCTCAGACCCAGGTCCGAGTCACCCGGGATAGCTGGCCAACCGCTCGGACCCTCGGTCCCGGGTCCCGTGTCAGCCGGCACAACTGGGCGACTACGTGGCCCCTGAGAACCAGGACCATGTCTGTCGGGACAAATGGTTGAGCCTGCACGACCTCGGACCCGGGAACGAGTCGGTCAGGACAGCTGGTCTACCCAGCAGCTCCTCGGAACCTGGTCTGTATCTTTCAGGACAGCTGGTCGACCATGCATCAATACGAACTCGGGACAGAGTCAGCCAGTATAGCTCGTTGACCCCATAGCTCCTCGCCATTGGTCTGAGTTGGCCAGGACAGCTAGTAGACCCCGCTTCATCTCGGACCCTGGACCTAGTAGGGCTGGAAAACCTGGTCGACCCTGCTGGGTTTGGACAAGGGACCGATTCCGCCAGAATAGTTGGGCGACACAACAGCGCCTCAGAAACACGTCCGAATCCCTCGGGACAGCTGTTCAACACTGCGGCCCCTTGGACCCAGGTCTGAGTCAGCCGGGACAGCGGGTCAACACAGCGTTGGCTCGGACCTGGGACCGAGTCCGCCGGGAAAGATGGTTGACCGCCCGGCCCTGTGGACCCTCCATCCCTCGGTCTCTCCAGACTAGGAATATAATCGGCCACGACAGCTGTTCAACCCTCTGCCTCATGGACCTGTGGTCCGAGTCAGACAGGACTCCCGTCCAACCACACTGCCCCTCAGACCCAGGTGTCCAAGGGGACCGGGACAGAGGGTTGATATCGTGGCACCAGGGACACAGGGAGCGAGTTGACAAGGACAGCTGGTCGACCACATGGCCCCTTTGACACAGGGCAGAGTCAGCCAACAGCTGGTTGCCCCGCCCACACTGGGACTCTCGGACCTGGAACCGAGTCGCCCGGGACAGCTGGTTGACACCGCGGCAGCTCGGATAAGGGAACAAGTCGGCCGGGGCAGCTGGTCGACACCATGGCAACTCAGAGAGGGGACCGAGTTGGTTGGGAGAGTTGGTCGACGTCTCAGACCCTCAGTCCCATGGACGTTGTCGGCCGGGAGAGCTGGTCAAGCCCGAGGCAGCTCAGACCCGGGAACGAGTCGGTTGGGAAAGCTGGTCGAAAATGCACCAGCTCGGACCAGGGACCATGTCGGCTGGGTCAGCTGGTCAAACACGCGGCAGCTTGGACACAGGACTGAGTTGTCTGGGACAGCCTGTTGACCCCATGGCCCCTATGACAGAGGACCGAGGCGGCCAGGACAGCTGGTCGAATCCTCGGCTCCTTGAACCCGGGACCGAGTCGCCCGAGACAGTTGGTCAACCCCATGGATCCTCAGACCTGGGTTACAAATCGGCCGGGAGAGCTGGTTGACTTCACCCAGCCTCGGAACCTCGGACCAGGGACCGAGCGCCCGGGGAAAGCTGTTTGACCATGCTGGAGCTCGGACAGAGACACAGATGGCCGGCACAGATGGTCGACCCTCGGACTGGTGGTCCGATTTGGCTGGGGGATCTGGTCGACCCGCCCCCCCTTGGACACTCGGACAAGGGATTGAGTCGGCTGGGGCAGAAGGAAGACCCCGCAACCACTAGGGCCCGGGGTACGATTCAGCCGGGACAGCCGGTCGATACCGCGGCAGCTCGGACATGGGACCATGTCAGCCGGGATAGCTGGTCAACCCCGCGGTCCCTCGGACCCAGGACAGAGTGGCCGGGATAGCTGTTCGACCCCGCCCACCCTCAGAACCTCAGACCTGGGACCGAGTCCCCAGGGACAGCTGGTCAACCCTGCAGCAGCTCGGAACAGGGAAAGAGTCGGCCGGGGGAGCAGGTCAACCTCGCTGCCCCTTGAACCTGGGGTCCGAGTCGCCCAGGGCAAATGGTCGACCCCACCCACTCTCGGACCCTCGGACCCAGGAATGAGTAGGCTGGGACAAATATTCGAACGCATGAGCTCTTGGACACGGTGTCCAATTCAGCCGGGACAGCTGGTCGAATCCGTGACAGTGCGGACATGGAACCGAGTTGATCCGTTGAGCTGGTCAACACCTCGGACCCTTGGTACTGGGGCCGGAGTTGGCCAAGACAGGTGGTCGACCCCGCGGCAAATCAGACCCTGGTCCGAGTCGGCCGGGACAGCTTCTTGAACCTTCAGACACTCAGACCCGGGAAAGAATCAGCCGGGGCAGAATCAGCCGTGACAACTGGTCGACCCCACGGCTCTTTGGACCCGGGACAGTGTCGGCCGGGACAAATGGTCAACCGCGCGGTACCTCGCCCCACAGCAGCAAGTCGGCTGGGACCACTGGTCGACCCCACGGCCCCTCAGAATGGGGACCAGGTCGGCCAGGACAAATGGTTGAGCTCGCAGCACCTCGGACACAGGAACGGGTCGGCCGGGACAGTGGTGGTCCACAGGTCAGCTTGAACCCATGAGCGTGTCGGCCGGGATAGCTGGTCAACACCACAGCTCCTCGCACCTGGGTGCGAATTGGCCGGGAGAGCTGATCGACCCCGCGTCAACTCGGACCCGGGATGGAGAAGGGCCATGATAGGTGGTCAACCCAGCCAGGCTCGGACCCAGGACAGAAACGGCCGGTATAGCTGGTCGACCGCACAGCTACTCAGACCCTTGTCCGAGGTGGCTGGGACAGCTGGTTGACCCTGCGGACACTAGGATCCGTGGTCCGTGTCCGCCGGAGAGCTGGTCAACTCCACGTCAGATCCAACCCGGGACCGAGTCGGCTGGGAGAGCTGGTCAACAGCACAGAGCCTCGGACCAGGGTCCGAGTAGGACGGGAGACCTGGTTGAACCCATGCGGCTCGAACCCAGGACAGAGTCAGCCGGGAGAGCTGGTCGATCACATAGCTCCTTGGACCCGGGTCCGAGTCAGCTGGGACGTTGGTTGACACCGCTGAAGCTCGACACGGGACCTAGAAGGTCTGAAATAGCTGGACGACCCCACCAGGTTCGGACGCAAGACCGAGACGGCCAGGACAGCTGGTAGACCCCGCAGCCCCTGGGACACTGGACTGAATCGGCCTGGAGAACTGGATGACACTGTGTCCCCTCGGACCCAGGAACGAGTCGGCCGGGGCAGCTGGCCGACCCCCTTGGACCCTCGATCCAGGGGCCCAAGTCTGCTTCGACAGCGGGTTGAACCCGTGGACCCTAGGACCAAGGTTCTGATTTGGCTGCGACAGCCAGTCGAACCCACGGTCCTTCGGAACTGGGACCATGTCAGCCGGGACAAATGGTTGAGCCCACGCCACCTCGGACCTGGGAACGAGTCAGCCGGGACAGCTGTCGACACTGCAGCCACTCGTTCCTGTGGCCCAAGGTGGCCGGGACAGTGGTCGACCCCTCGGACCCTCGGTCCCGGGGTCCGAGTTGGCCGGGAGTATTGGTAGACACTGCGGCATCTCAGACACTGGGTCCCAGTCAGCCAGGACACCTGGTCGACCCGTCGGACCCTCGGACCCGGGCCCGAGTCGGCCGGGACAGCTGGTCGACCCCGCGGGCCCTCGGACCTGTGAACGAGTCGGCCGGGACAGTTGGTCGAAACACACAGCACCTCGGACCCGGGGTCCTAATCCGCCGGGATACCTGGTCAACGTCGTTGCCCCTGGAAAACTGACCGAGTCGGCCAGGACCGCGAGTCGACCTTGCGGCCACTTGGAACCGGGACCGAGTTGGCCGGCACATATGGTCGAGGACAAGGCCCATCGGACATTGGACCAAGTCGCCCAGGACAGCTGGTCGAACCCTCGGACCCTTAGACCCGGGACAGGGTCGGCCAGGAAAGCTCATGAATCCCTCGGCTCCACGGACACGAAAAGAGTTGCCTGGGACAGCTGGTCAACAATGCAGCCGCTTGGACCCGGGAACAAGTCGGCCAGAACAGCTGGTCGACCCTGCATCATCTCAGACCCAGGACCGAGTCGGCTGGGATAGCTGGTCGACCCCCACGACCCTTCAGACCTTCGGACTCAGCGTCGAGTCAGCCGGGACTAATATTCGACCATGTGACCATTCGGATCCGGGACCAAATGTGCCGGAATAGCTGGTTGACCCCAGAGTTACTCGGTTATGCGTCCAATTTGGCCGGGACAGCTGTGCAACACCACGGACCCTCGGACCGGAGGGTACATGTTGCCAGGACAGCTGGTCGAACCCGCGTGAACTCGGACCCAGGACCAACTCGGCCAGAATAGCTGGTTGCCCCCAAAGCTAATCGGACCCGTGTCCGAGTCAGCTGGTAAAGCTGGTCAAAACTGAGGCCCCTCGGACCCAGGCTCCGTGTCAGCCAGGACAGCGGGTTGACCCCACATCAGATCGGACCCGGACCGAGTCGGCCAGGATAGGTTGTCAACCCCACAGTTTTCTTGGCCGTGGGTCCGATTCGGCCAGGAGAGCTGGTCAAACAGGCGTCACCCTCGGACCCCGGACCGAGTCCGCCGGGACAGCTGGTCAACCCCCATGCTGCCACAGATGAATCCCCACCCCTCGTACCCTCGGTCCCTCATTCCTTCAGTCCACAGGACCGAGCCAGCCGTGAAGTTGTTCGAAACTGCGGCCCCTCGGACCCTCGTTATGTTGGGCCCCCTGTCCATTGTTCCCTTTGTGCCTTGGTCCCCAGACCAAGTCCAGCCAGGACAGCTGGTCGACCCCGTGGTGCCATTGACCCAGGACCGAGTCCACCAGGAGAGCATGTTGAGACCTCAGCTCCTCTACCAGGGACCATGTCGTCTGGGAGAGCTGGTCGACCCCGGTTCACCTTTGACCCGGGACCAAGGGGTCGGAGAGAGCTGGTCGACCCCTCGGCTCCTCAGAAAAGGGACTGAGTTCACCGGGACAGCTGCCGATCCTGGGGCCCCTTGGACCCAGGGTCCGAGTCAGCCGGGAGAGCTGGTCGAAACTGCGGCCACTCTGACCCGGTACCGAGTCGGGTGGGACTGCTGGTCGAAATCTCGGAAACTTGGACCTGGGGTCTCAGTCAACCGGACAGCAGGTCGACCCCTCAGGCCCTCAGACCCAGGACCCAGTGGGCCGAGATAGCTGGTCGACCCCACAGCTCCTCGGACATGATACCGAGTTGGCCGGGACAGCTGGTCGACCTCGCGGCCCCTTGGAGACAGGTCATGTGGCCTGGGGCAGCTGGTCAGCCCCACGGCAGCTCGGACGTAGGACCGAGTGGGCTTGAAAAGCTGGTCAACCCAATGGTTCCTCAGACCCGAGTCTGAGTCGGCCAGGAAAGCTGTTTTGACACACAGCAGCTCGTACCCCGGATCGAGTGTGCCAGGAGAGCTGGTCGATCCAGCGGCAGCTCGGACCCGCGACCGAGTCGGCCGGAACAGCTGGTGAAACCCTTGAACCCACGGACATGGGACAGTGTCGGCTGGGACAGCTTGTTGACCCATCGGCTCCTTGGACAAGGGAAAGATTTGGCCGGGACAGCTGGTTGACCACGAGGCCACTCAGACTTGTGGTCCGAGTCAGCCGGGACAGCTGGAAGACCCCGTGTCAGCTCGGATGTGGGACCGAGAAGGGCCGTGTGAGCTGGTGGACCCCGATGGGCTCGGACACGGGACCGAGTTGGCCGGTATACCCGGTCGACACTGCGGCCCCTCGGACACGGTGTCCATGTTGGACGGGAGAGCTGGTTGACCCGGTGTCAGCTTCGACCCAGGACCGAATCAGCCAGGATAGCTGATTGACCCCACAGCTCCTCGGACACATTTCTGTGTGGCCCAGTCCAGCAGGTCGACCCCACGGCAGCTCGGACCTGGGGCCATGTCAGCCGGGATAGATGGTCGACCCCAGAGATCCTTGGACCCGGGTCTAAGTCGGCCATGACAGCTGGTCGACCCCGCATCAGCTCAAAGCTGGGGCCGTGTCAGCAGGGATAGCTGGTCGAACCCAAAGCTCCTCAGACTCGGGTCTGAGTCTTCCAGGACAGCTGGTTGGTCCCGCATCAACTCGAACCTGGGACAGAGTTGGCCAGGATAGCTGGTTGACCCCAAAGCTCCTCGAACCCGGGACAGAGTTGGCAAGGATAGCTGGTCGATCTCATAGCTCCTTGCCTGGGTCTGAGTTGGACGGGACAGCTCGTAGACTCTGCTTAAGCTCGGACCTGGACATAGAAGGGTTGGAAAACCTGGTTGACCCTGCCGGGTTTGGACAAGGGACCAATTCGGCCAGAATAGCTGTTCGAAACAAAGGCTCCTCAGACACAGTTCCAAGTCGGCTGGGACAGCTGGTCGAATACGCGGCCCCTCGGACCCTAGGTCCGTGTCGGACGGGACAGCTGGTCGACACTGTGGCAGCTTGGACCCGGGACCAAGTGAGCCAGAATAGCTGGTCGACACCACATCTCCCCAGACAAGGGTCGAGCCGGACAGTATAGCTGGTCGACCCCGGGGCCCCTCGGACATGGGACCAATTCGGCCGGGATATCTTGTCTAACCCACGGCAGCTTGGACCCGGGACCGTGTAGGCTGGGATAGCTGGTCGACCCCACATTACCTCTGACCTGGGTCCGTGTCAGCTGGGACAGCTGGTCAAACACACAGCAGCTCACACCCAGGACCGAGACGGCCAGGATAGCTGGTCAACACCACATATCCTAGGATCTGGGTCCAAGACGGCCGGGACAGTTCGTCGACCCCACGGATCCTCGGACCCGGGGTGCGAATCTGCCAGGACAGCTTGTCGATTCCGTGAACCCTTGGACCCTCGACCCAGGACCGAGTCGCCGGGGACAGATATTCGATCCTGCGGGACCCCCACGAATATCAGACCATGGGTCCTATGCGGCCGGGACAGCTGATTGACCTCACAGTTCCTCAGACACGGGTCTGATTCAACTGGGACAGAAGGTCGACCCCGTGTCAGCTCCGACCCGGGACCAAGTGTGCCAGGATAGCTGGTCGACCACGCATCAGCTCGGACCTGGGACCGAGTCAGCCAGGATAGATGGTCAACCCCACCGCTCCTCGTACACCGGTCTGACTCGGCCGGGACCACTGATTGACCCCGCATCAGCTCGGACCTGGGAATGAGTTTGCCGGAATAGCTACTCGACCCCACATCTCCTCGGACCTGTGTCATTGTCGCCTGAGACAGCTGGTTGAACGCGTGTCAGCTCAGACCTGGGACTGAGAAGGGCCAGGATACATGGTCAACACCACGTCAGCTCTGACACGGGACAGAGTGGGCCCAGATACCTGGTGGACAAAACAGATCCTCGAACCCGGGTCCGAGTCAGGCAGGACAGCTGGTCGACTCCACGAAAGCTCAGACCCGGGACTGAGTCTGTTGGGAGAGCTGGTCGACATCTCAGACCCTCTGTCCCAGGGCCTATGTCAGCCGGGAAAACTGGTTGACCCCACAGCATTTCAGGCCCACGACCAAGACAGACAGGAGAGCTGGTCGACATAACAGCTCTCGGACCCAGGTCTGAGTTGGCCGAGAGAGCTGGGCGACCCCTCGGACACTCGGTCCAGGGCCAGTGTCAGCCGGGCAACTGGGCGACTACGTGGCCCCTGAGAATCAGGACCATGTCAGCCAGAACAAATGGTTGAGCCTGCCCAACCTCGGACCCGGGAACGAGCTGGCCTGGATAGATGGTCCACCCTGCGGCCCCTCAGAAACAGGACCATGTCCTCCAAGACAAATGGTTGGGCCCGTAGCACCTCAGACATGGGACTGACTCAGCCGGGATAGCTGGTCGACACCAAAGCTCCTCAGACCCGGGACAGAGTTGGCAAGGATAGCTGGTCGATCTCATAGCTCCTTGCCCTGGGTCTGAGTTGGACGGGACAGCTAGTAGACTCTGCTTAAGCTCGGACCTGGACATAGAAGGGTTGGAAAACCTGGTCGACCCTGCCGGGTTTGGACAAGGGACCAATTCGGCCAGAATAGCTGTTCGAAACAAAGGCTCCTCAGACACAGTTCCAAGTCGGCTGGGACAGCTGGTCGAATACGCGGCCCCTCAGACCCTAGGTCCGTGTCGGACGGGACAGCTGGTCGACACTGTGGCAGCTTGGACCCGGGACCAAGTGAGCCAGAATAGCTGGTCGACACCACATCTCCCCAGACAAGGGTCGAGCCGGACAGTATAGCTGGTCGACCCCGGGGCCCCTCGGACATGGGACCAATTCGGCCGGGATATCTTGTCTAACCCACGGCAGCTTGGACCCGGGACCGTGTAGGCTGGGATAGCTGGTCGACCCCACATTACCTCTGACCTGGGTCCGTGTCAGCTGGGACAGCTGGTCAAACACACAGCAGCTCACACCCAGGACCGAGACGGCCAGGATAGCTGGTCAACACCACATATCCTAGGATCTGGGTCCAAGACGGCCGGGACAGTTCGTCGACCCCACGGATCCTCGGACCCGGGGTGCGAATCTGCCAGGACAGCTTGTCGATTCCGTGAACCCTTGGACCCTCGACCCAGGACCGAGTCGCCGGGGACAGATATTCGATCCTGCGGGACCCCCACGAATATCAGACCATGGGTCCTATGCGGCCGGGACAGCTGATTGACCTCACAGTTCTTCAGACACGGGTCCGATTCAACTGGGACAGAATGTTGACCCCATGTCAGCTCCGACCCGGGACCAAGTGTGCCAGGATAGCTGGTCGACCACGCATCAGCTCGGACCTGGGACCGAGTCAGCCAGGATAGATGGTCGACCCCACCGCTCCTCGTACACCGGTCTGACTTGGCCGGGACCACTGATTGACCCCGCATCAGCTCGGACCTGGGAATGAGTTTGCCGGAATAGCTACTCGACCCCACATCTCCTCGGACCTGTATCATTGTCGCCTGAGACAGCTGGTTGAACGCGTGTCAGCTCAGACCTGGGACTGAGACGGGCCAGGATACATGGTCAACACCACGTCAGCTCTGACACGGGACAGAGTGGGCCCAGATACCTGGTGGACAAAACAGATCCTCGAACCCGGGTCCGAGTCAGGCAGGACAGCTGGTCGACTCCACGAAAGCTCAGACCCGGGACTGAGTCTGTTGGGAGAGCTGGTCGACGTCTCAGACCCTCTGTCCCAGGGCCTATGTCAGCCAGGATAACTGGTTGACCCCACGGCATTTCAGGCCCATGGCCAAGACGGACAGGACAGCTGGTCGACATAACAGCTCTCGGACCCAGGTCTGAGTCGGCCGAGACAGCTGGGCGACCCCTCGGACACTCGGTCCAGGGCCAGTGTCAGCTGGGACAGCTGGGCGACCACGTGGCCCCTGAGAACCAGGACCATGTCAGCCGGAACAAATGGTTGAGCCCGCCCGACCTCGGACCCGGGAACGAGCTGGCCTGGATAGCTGGTCCACCCTGCGGCCCCTCAGAAACAGGACCATGTCCTCCAAGACAAATGGTTGGGCCCGCAGCACCTCAGACATGGGACCGACTCAGCCAGGATAGCTGGTCGACACCAAAGCTCCTCTGACCCGGGTCTGAGTCTTCCAGGACAGCTGGTCGACCCTGCATCTACTCGAACCAGGGACAGATTTGGCCAGGAGAGCTGGTCGACCCCATAGCTCCTCCTCCCGGGTCTGAGTTGGCCAGGACAGCTAGTAGACCCCGTTTCAGCTCGGAACCGGGACCTAGAAGGGCTGGAAAACCTGGTCGACACTTCCGGGTTTTGACAAGGGACACATTCGGCCGGAATAGCTGGTCACCCCAACAGCTCCTGACACATGTCCGAGTTGGCCAGGACAGCTGGCGACCCCGCATCAGCTCGGACCTGGGAACGAGTTTGCTGGGATAGCTACTCGACCCCATAGCTCCTCGGACCCGTATCATTGTCGCCCGAGACAGCTGGTCAACCCTGCGTCAGCTCAGACCTGGGACTGAGAAGGGCCCGGATAAATGGTCAACACCGCATCAGCTCGGACACGGGACCAAGTGGGCCGGGATACCTGGTGGACACAACAACTCCTCGGACCCCGGTCTGAGTCGGGCAGGAGAGCTTGTCGTCCCCGCATCGGCTTGAACCCAGTACCTAGTCAGCTGGGACAGCTGGATGACACCACATGTAATCGGACGTGGATTCAAGTCACCCGGGACAGTTGTTCGACCCCACAAAACCTCAGACCCGGGTCCGAGTCGGCCGGGACAGCTGATCGAATCCATGACAGCTCAGACCCGGGACCGAGTCTGTTGGGAGAGCTGGTCGATGTCTCAGTCACTCGGTCCCAGGACCTGTGTCAGCCGGGAGAACTGGTTGACCCCACAGCACTTCGGACCCATGAACAAGACGTCCGGGACAGCTGGTCGACCCAACAACTCCTCAGACCCTGTCCGAGTCGGCCAGGAGATCTGGTTCACCCCGCGGCCCCTCATAAAAAAGACCATGTCCTCCGGTAGAAATGGTTGGGCCCCCAGCACCTTGGACATGGGACCAATTCTGCCGGGATAGCGGTCGACCACAAAGATCCTTGGACCCGGGTCTCAGTCTTCCCCGACAGCTCGTCGAACCTGCTTCAGCTCAGACCTGGGACCTAGCTGGTCAACCACGTGACAGCTCGGACCTGGGACCGAGTCAGCCGGGATAGGTGCTCGACCCCACAGCTCCTTGTACCCGGGGCTGACACGGCCAGGACAACTGATCAAACCCACGTCAGCTCGGACCCGGGAACAAGTTTGCCGGGAGAGCTACCCGACCCCACAGCTTCTCAGACACATGTCATTGTCGCCCGAGACAGATGGTTGACCCCGCGTCAGCTCAGACCTGACTGAGAAGGGCCCGGATAAATGAACAACACCGCATCATCGCGGACACGGGACCTAATGAGCCAGGATACCTGGTGGACACAACAGCTCCCCTGACCCGGGTCCGAGTCGGGCAGGACAGCTGGTCAACCCCGCATCCGCTCGAACCAGGTACCTAGTCAGCTGGGATAGGTGGACGACACCACAGGTCATCGGACGCAGGTCTGAGTCGCCCGGGACAGCTGTTCGACCAAGGCACCCCTAGGACCCAGGTCCGAGTCGGATGGGCCAGCTGGTCAACACCACGACAGCTCAGACCTGGGACCGATTCTGTTGGGAGAGTTGGTCGATGTCTCAGAACCTCGGTCCCAGGGCCTGTGTCAGCCAGGAGAACTGGTTGACCCCACAGCACCTCGGACCCACGACCAAGGCCACCGGGACAGCTGGTCGACTCTGCAGCCCCTCAGACCCTAGGTCCATGTCGGACGGGACAGCTGGTCGACACCGTTGCAGATCGGACCCGGGACCAAGTGGGCCGGAATAGCTGGTCGACACCACATCTCCCCAGACATGGGTCTGAGTCAGCCGGTATAGCTGGTCGACCCCAAGGCCCCTCGGACACAGGACAAATTCGGCCGGGATAGCTGGTCTAACCTGCGTCAGCTTGGACCCGGGACCGTGTAGGCTGGGATAGCTGGTCGACCCCACAGTACCTCTGACCTGGGACCGTGTCAGCCGGGACATCTGGTCAAAAACACAGCAGCTCGGGCCAGGACCGAGATGGCCAGGAGAGCTGGTCAACCCCACAGCTCCTAGGATCCGGGTCCGAGACCGCCGGGACAGCTGGTTGACCCCACGGATCCTCAGAACCAGAGTGTGAATCAGCCGGGAAAGTTTGTCGATTCCGCGAATCCTCGGACACTCGACCCAGGACCGAGTCGCCGCCAACAGATGTTCGAACCTGCGGGACCCCCCGGATCATCAGACACTGGGTCCTATTCGGCCGGGACAGCTGGTAGACCCCACAGTTCCTTGGACCCGGGTCGAGTCACCCGGGAGACCTGGTTGAACCCACGGCAGGTTGGACCCGGGACCGTGTGGGATGGGATAGGTGGTTGACAATGCATCAGCTCAGACATGGGACAGAGTCAGCCAGCATATCTGGTCGACCTCACAGTTTCTCAGACATGGGTCTGATTCAGCCGGGACAGCTGGTCGAACACACGGCAACTCAGACCCAGGTCCGAGTAGGCCGGGACAGCTGGTTGAAACCACATAAGCTCGAACCTGGGACCAAGTCATCCAGGAGAGCTGGGTGACCCAAAAACACATTGGACCCTGGTCCATGTCAGCGGGACAGTTGGTCGACCCCATGGAAAATCAGAACCAGGAAAATGTTGACCAGGACAAGTGCTTGAGCCCGTGGCACCTCGGAACCGGGAACGAATGGGCTGGGACAGCTTGTCGACACTGCATCAGCTCAGACCCGGGACCGAGTCAGCAGGGATAGCTGGTCGACACAACAGCTCCTTGGACCCAGGTCCGAGTCAGCCAGGACAACTGGTCAACACCACGTCAGCTCAGACCTGGGACCGTGTTGGCCGGGATAGATGGTCAACCAAAGAGCTCTTCGGAACCATATCCGAGTCTGCAGGGTCAGCTTTTCGACCCTGCTTCAGTTCGGACCTGGGTCCTAGAAGGGCTGGAATAGGTGGTCGACCCTACGTCAGCTTGGACCCGGGACCAAGTTGGCCAGAATAGCTGGTCGAACATGCATCAGCTCGGAACTGGGACCGAGACGGCCGGGATAGCTGGTCGACTGCACAGCTCACTGACCCAGATAATAGTCCCACAGGACAACTGGTCGACCCCACGTCAGTGCAGACACAGGACAGAGAGGGCCGGTATAGCTGGTCAAACCCACAACTCCTCGGACCCGGGTCAGAGTTTGTCGGGAGAGCTTTTCGAAGACACGTGAGCTCAGACCCAGAACCGAGTGGGCCGGGATAGCTGGTTGACCACGCAGCCCCTCAGAAACAGGACCATGTCCTCCGGGACAAATGGTTGAACCCGCAGCACCTCGGACATGGGACCGAGTCTGGAGGGAGAGCGGTTCGACCGCAAAGCTCCTCGGACCCGTGTCTGAGTCTTCCAGGACAGCGGGTCGACCCCGCATCAACACCGAACCCGAGACCAAGTCGGCCATGATAGCTGCTCAATGCCATAGCTAGTCGCCCTGGGTCTGATTTGGCCGGGATAGCTAGTAGACCATGCTTCAACTAGGACCCGGGACCTAGAAGGGCTGGAAAACATGGTCGACCCTGCCGGGTTTGGACAAGGGACCGATTCTGCCAGAATAGCTGGTCGACCCAACAGCTCCTCAGACACATGTCTGAGTCGGCTGGGACAGCTGGTCGACCCTGTGGCCCCTCAGACCCTAGGTCCGTGTCGGATGGGACAGCTGGTCGACACCATGGCAGCTCGGACCCAGGACCCAATGGGCCAGAATAGCTGGACCACCTCTCCCCGGTCCAGGGTCCAAGTCAGCCGGTATAGCTGATCAACCCCAAGGCCCCTCGGACACGGGACCAATTCAGCCAGGATAGCTGGCCTAACACGTGTCATCTTGGACCCGGGACCATGTAGACTGGGATAGCTGGTGGACACCACAGTACCTCTGACCTGGGTCCGTGTCAGCTGGGACAGCTGGTCAAACACACAGCAGTTCGGACCCGGGACCGAGACGACCAGGATAGCTGGTCGACCGCACAGCTCCAAGGATCTGGGTCCGAGACAGCTGGGACAGCTTGGTGATCCCACGAATCCTCGGACCTGGGGTGCGAATACGCCAGGACACCTTGTCAATTCTGTGAACCCTCGGACCATTGACCCAGGACCGAGTCGGCAGGGACTGATGTTGGATCCTACGGGACCTCCCGGACCATCAGACACTGGGTCTTTTCGGCCGGGACAGATGTTCGACCCCACAGTTCCTCAGACACGGGTCCGATTCAACTGGGACAGCAGGTCGACCCCCTGTTACATCCGACCCGGGACCGAGTGTGCCAAAATAGCTGGTCAACCACACATCAGCTCGGACCTGGGACCGAGTCAGCTGGGATAGATGGTCAACACCACAGCTCCCCGGACCCAGGTCCAAGTGGGCGGGGACAGCTGGCCGACCCCTCGGACCCTCTGTCCCAGGGCCTGTGTCAGTTGGGACGGCTGGTCGACCACGTGGCCCCTCAGAACAATGACCATGTCGCCCTGGAGAAATGGTGATCCCCCGGCACCTCAGATGCGGGACTGAGTCAGCCCAGATATCTGGTTGACCCAACAGCTCCTTGGACACGGGTCCGTGTTGGCCGGGGCAGTTGGTTGACCCCACGTCACGTTGAAAGCGGGACCGTGTCGGCGAGGATAGCTGGTCCACCCCATGGCAGCTGGGACAGAGGACCGTGTCGGCCGGGAAATCTGGTCGAAACCACAGCTCCTCAGACCGGGGTCAGAGTGGGCCGGTATAGTGGTCAACCCCACGACAGCTTGGACACGGGACCGAGTCAGCCCGGATAGATGCCCGACCCCACAGCACTTCGTACCCGGGTCAGAGTGGGCCGGTATCGCTGTTTGACCCCACATCAGCTCGGACACGGGACCGAGTCGTCCGTGATAGATGGTCGACCCCACAGCTCCTTGGACGCATGTCCGAGTCACCCGGGTGAGCTGGTCAAACCCACGGCAGGTTGGACCCAGGACCGTGTGGGATGGGATAGTAGGTTGACAATGCGGCAGCTCAGAAAAGGGAATGAGTCGGCCGGGGCATCTGGTCGACACCATGGCAATTCAGACAAGGGACCGAGTTGGTTGGGAGAGTTGGTCGACGTCTCGGACCCTTGGTCCCAGGGACCTTATCGGCCGGGAGAGCTGGTCTACCCCGAGGTAGCTAAGACCTGGGAACGAGTCAGTTGGGAAAGCTAGTCAACCCCGCACCAGCTCGGACCAGGGACCATGTCGGCTGGGTCAGCTGGTCAAACACGCGGCAGCTTGGACACAGGACTGAGTTGTCTGGGACAGCCTGTCGACCCTGTGGCTCCTATGACACAGGACCGAGTCGGCCGGGACAGTGGTCGACACCTCGGCTCCTCGGACGTGGGACAGAGTCGCCCGGGACAGTTGGTCAACCCCACGGATCCTCGGACCTCGGTTACAAATCGGCCGGGACAGCTGGTTGACTCCACCCAGCCAAGGAACCTTGGACCAGGGACCGAGCTGCCTGGGAGGGCTCTTTGACCACGCTGGATCTCGGACAGGGACACAGTTGGCGGGGACAGCTGGTCGAACCTCGGTCTTGTGGTCTGATTAGGCCGGGAGATCTGGTCGACCCCGCCCCCCCTCGAACACTCGGACAAGGGATAGAATCGGCCGGGGCAGAAAGTCGACCCTGCAACCACTAGGGCACGGGGTCCAATTCGGCCGTGACAGCTGGTTGATACCGCGGCAGCTCGGACATGGGACCGAATCAGCTGGGACAGCTGGTGGACCCCACGGCCCCTCGAATCCAGGACCGAGTGGCCGGGAGAGCTGGTCCACACCGCGTCAGCTCGGACCCAGGACCAAGTGGCCGGATAACTGGTTGACTCCACAGCTCCTCGGATCCGGGTCTAAGTCGGCCAGGACAGCTGGTTGAAACCATTGCTCCTTGGACCCAGGACAGAGTCGGCAGGGACAGCTGGTCGACAACACACCCCCTCAACACGGGATCGATTCGACCCTCTTGGACCCTCGTTCCTGGGGCCCGAGTCTGCCGGGACAGAAGGTAGACCGTGCGGCACCTCGGACACGGGAAATTTTCGGCCGGGACCGCTGGTTGACCACGTGGCTGCTCAGACACTGGACAGAGTCAGCCAGGACAGCTGGTCAACCACATGAATGCTCACACCAAGGACCAAGTGGGCCGGGATATCTGGTCAACCCCACAGCTACTCGGACCCTTGTCCCAGCCGGCTGGGACAGGTGATTGACCCTGCAGCCACTAGGAACCGTGGTCCGTGTTCCCCGGAGAGCTGGTCAACTCTGCGTCAGATCCAACCCGGGACCAAGTCGGCCGGGAGAGCTGGTCGACAGCACAGAGCCTCGGATCCGGGTCCGAGTAGGATGGGAGAGCTGGTTGAACCCATGAAGCTCGAACCCGGGACCGAGTAGGCTGGGAGAGCTGGTCGATCACATAGCTCCTTGGACACGGGTCCGAGGTGGCTGGGACAGCTGGTTGACACGGCTGAAGCTCGAACACTGGACCTAGAAAGTCTGGAATAGCTGGTCGACCCCACCGGGTACGGACACGAGACCGAGTCGACCAGGACAGATGGTAGGGCCCGCAGCCCCTGGGACACTGGACTGATTTGGCATGGAGAACTGGATGACACCGCGGCCCCTCGGACCCAGGAACGAGTCAGCCGGGGAAGCTGGCTGACCCCTCGGACACTCGGTCCTGTGGTCCAAGTCTGCTGCGACAGCTGGTCAAACCCGTGGCCCCTAGGAACAGGGTTCTTATTCGGCTGCAACAGCCAGTCGAACCCAGGGTCCCGCGGAACCGGGACCATGTCACCCGGGACAAATGGTTGAGCCTGCAGCAACTCGGACCTAGGAACGAGTGGGCCAGGACAGCTGTTTGACGCTGCAGCCGCTCGTTCCCATGGCCCAAGGTGGCTGGGACAGTGGTCTACCCCTTGGACCCTCAGTGCCAGGGTCCATGTTGGCCGGGAGAGTTGGTAGACACTGCGGCATCTCAGACACTGGGTCCCAGTCAGCCAGGACACCTCGTCGACCCGTCGGACCCTTGGTCCTGGGCCCCGAGTCGGCCGCTACAGCTGGTCGACCCCACGGCCCCTCGGACCTGTGAATGAGTCGGCTGGGACAATTGGTCGAAGACACAGCACGTCAGACCCGGGGTACAAGTCCACCAGGATACCTGGTCAACATCGTGGCCCCTCGGAAACCTGACCATGTTAGCCAGGACCGCCTGTCGAACCTGCGGCCACTTGGGACCGGGACCGAGTTGGCCGGCACATATGGTCGAGCACGAGGCCCATCGGTCTTGGGACCAAGTCGCCTGGGACAGCTGGTCGAACCCTCGGACCCTTAGACCCGGGACAGTGTCGGCTGGGAAAGCTCATGAATCCCTCGGCTCCATGGACACGAAAAGAGTTCCCCAAGACAGCTGGTCAACACCGCAGCTGCTTGGACCCAGGAACGAGTCGGCCCGGACAGCTGGTTGACCCATTGCAGCTCAGACACCGGACCGAGTCGGCCGGGATAGCTGGTGGATCCCGCATCATCTCGGACCCGGGACCGAGTCGGCTGGGATAGCTGGTCGACCCCCTGGCCCCTCAATCCTCGGACACAGGGTCGAGTCAGCCGGGATTAATATTCGACCACGTGATCATTCGGACCCGGGGTCCGAGTCAGCCGGGACAGCTGGTCGACTCTGCAGCAGATCGGACAGGGAAACGAGTAGATCGAAGGAGCTGGTTGATGCCTCGTACCCTCGGTCCCAGGGCCTGAGTCGGTCGCGAAAGCTGGTCGACACTGAGGCAACTCAGACCCTGGACCAAGTCGGCCGGGACAGATGATCAACCCCAGCGTACCCTCGAAAGGTGGACCATGCTGGCAGGGACCAAATGGTTGAGCCCGCGGTACCCACGGATCTGGAAACGAGTTCGCCCGGGATAGCTGGTTTGACCCCGCATCAGCTCGGACACGGGACCGAGTCAGCCGCATAGCTGGTCCACCACGAGGCCCCTCGCACCCAAGTTCCGTGTCCAGCCCGGGAAAGCTGGTCGACACAGCTTCAGCTCGGATCCGGACCGGACGGCCAAGATAGCCCTTGACCCCACCAGCTCCTTGTACCCTGGTCCGGGTCGACTGTGACAGCTGGTCGAACACCGGCAGTTCAGACCAGTGACCGAGTGGGCCGTGACAGCTGGTCATGCCCCGTCAGCTTGGACCCAGGACTGAGTCGGCTGGGAGAGCTGGTCGACCACACGGCAACTCAGAACCTGGACCGTGTTGCCAGGACAGCTGGTAATCCTCACGGCACCTCGCCCCTCAACTTCAAGTTGGCCGGGAGAGCTGGTTGACCCTGCAGCCCCTCGGTCCCGGGGTCCGAGTCATCCGGGACAACTGGTCGACCACCTGGCCCGTCGGTCTCGGGAATGAGTCGGACGGGATATCTGGTCGAACCCTTGGACCTGAGACAGAATCTGCCCGGAAAGCTGGTCGACCCCATGGCACTTCGGACTGGGGGCTTTGTCGGCCGGGTCAGCTGGTCAACCTCGTGGCAACTCAACCCCCAGCAGCAAGTCGACCGTGAACGCTGGTCTACTGCCAGGCCCTTTGGTCCCTCGGTACCTCAGTCTCTATGGCCCAGGAACCTAGTCAGCCTAAAGAGCTGTATGACAACCTGCCCCTTGGACCCAGGGTCGGGGTCGGCCGGGAGAGCTGGTTGACGCCACATCAGCTCAGATCTGGGACGGAGTCAGCCGGGATAACTGGTCGACCCCACAGCTCCTTGGACCCGTGTCCGAGTTGGTCAGGAGAGCTGGTTGACCTCGATTAGATCAAACCTGGGACCGTTTCCACCGGCAGAGCTGGTCGAACCCACGGCCCCTCAGACCCTTGGACCGAGGGTCGAGTCAGCCGGGACTACTATTTGACCATGTGACCATATGGACCCGGGGTCTGAGTCGGCCGGGAGAGCTGGTCGAGCCCGTGGCCCCTCAGAAGCAGGACCATGTCGCCTGGGACATTTGGTTGAGCCCACGGCACTTCATAACCAGGACGGAGTCAGCTGGGAAAGCTAGTCGCCCCAACAGCTGCTTGGACACAGCTCCGTGTCTGCCAAGACAGCTGGTTGACCCCACATCAGCTTGAAATTGGGACTGTGTCGGCCGGGATAGGTGGTCGACCCCTTGGACACTCGGACCCGGGACGGAATCAGCCGGGACAGCACGCCGACCCCTTGGCTGCTTGGACACAGCAACGAGTCGCCCAGGAAAGCTGGTCAACAGCGCAGCTGCTTGCACCCGGGAATGAGTCGGACAGGACAGCTGGTTGACCCTTCAGACGCTTGGAACTGGGGCATGAGTCGCTCGGGACAGCTTGTCGAAAGCTCGGCACCTTGGACCCGGGGTCTGAGTCGGTTTGGACAGCTGGTCAACCCTGCGGCCCCTCGGACCCAGTGTCCGAGTTGGCGGGGACAGCTGGTCAACCCCGTTTCAGCTCTGATGCAGGACCGAGCCGGCTGTGATAGCTGGTTGACTGCCAGGCCCTGCGGACCCTCCGTCCCTCGATCTCTCCGGCCCAGGAATATAATCGGCCTGGACAGCTATTCAACCCTCTGCCCCATGGACCCGTGGTCCGAGTAGGACGGGACTCCCAGCCGACCACGCAACACCTCGGACCCGGGGGTCTTAGGTGGCCAGGACATTTGGGTGACATCGCGGCCCTCGGACCTGGGGAGCGAGTTGGCCAGGACAGCTGGTCGACCCCATGACCCCTTGGACCCAGGAGAGAGTCAGCCTGGACAGCTGGTCGACCCGGCCCACCCTGGGACCCTTGGACCTGGGACCGAGTTGCCCGGGGACTGCTGTCGACCCCGCGGCAGCTCAAACACGGGACTGAGTCGGCCCTGGATAGCTGGTTCGACCCACATCTCCTCGGACCCGGGTCCAAGTCGGCCGGGACAGCTGGTTCTTACCCCCCCATCAATTCGAATGCGGGACCAAGTTGTCCGGGATAGATGGTAGACCACACAGATCCTCGGACCCAGGTCTGAGTCAGCCAGGACAGCTGGTCGACACCCCCCCGCGGCCCCTCAGAACCTAGGTTCGTGTTGCACCAGACAGCTGGTCGACACCATGGCAAGCTCGGACCCAGGACCCAGTGGCAGGGAATAGCTGGTCGACACTTCGTCTCTCGGATCCAGGTGCGAGTCGGCCGGTATAGCTGGTTCCAAAGATGAAGCCCCTCGGACGCGGGACCAATTCGGCCAGGACGGCTCGTCAACCCAACTTCTCTTTGAACCCAGGTCCAAGTAGGCCGCGACAGCTGATCAAACCCCCGTGACCATGGATACAAGACTTAGTGGGCCAAGATAGCTGGTAGAACCCACAGGTCCTCAGACCCAGTACCAGAGAGCATGGGTACAGCTGGATGAAATTTCGGCAACTCGGACCGGGGTCAGAGTCAGCCAGGACAGCTAGTCCAACACAACTGGCCCCACTGACAAAGGTGTTGAAATACGCCGGGACTGCTTGTCAACGCAGAACAGCTTGGAGAAGGGAGCAAGTCACCCAGAGAGCTGGCCAACCACTCAGACCCTCGGTCCGGGGCCGTGTCAGTCGGGACAGCTGGTCGTCCACGTGGCACCTCAGAAACCTGAGCATGTCGCCCAGGAGAAATGGTTGATCAGATGGCACATCTGATGTGGGACCAGATCGGCCGAAATAGCTGGTCGACCCAACAGCTCCTCGGACATGGGTCCGTGTCAGCCGGGACAGTAGGTTGACCCCACATAACGTCGAAACTGGGACCGAATCGGACGGGACAGCTGGTCGATACCGCGGAAGCTCGGACACGGGACCGAGTCGGCTGGGACAGCTGGTTGACCCCGTGACCCCTCGGACCCTAGGTCTGTGTCGGATGGGACAGCTGGTCGACACCGTGGCAGCACGGACGTGGGACCAAGTGGGCTAGAATAGTTGGTTGACACCACGACTCCCTGGACCTAGGTCCGAGTCGGCTAGCATAGCTGGGAGACACCGAAGCCCCTCGGACATGGGACCAATTCGGCCGGGATATCTTGTCTAACCCACGTCGGCTTGGAAACGGGACTGTGTATGCTGGGATAGCTGGTTGACCCCAGAGTACCGCTGACCTGGGTCCATGTCAGCCGGGACAACTGGTCAAACACATAGAAGCTCAGACACAGTACCAAGAGGGCCAGGATAGCTGGTCAACTCCACAGCTCCTCATACCCGTGTCCAACTCGGACGGGACAACTGATCGAACCTGCGTAGCTCAGACCCGGCAACGAGTTGGCCGGGATAGCTACTCGAACCCACAGCTCCTTGGAACCGTATCATTGTCGCCCGAGACAGCTGGTCGAACCTGCGACAGCTCAGACCTGGGACTGAGAAGGGCTGGGATAAATGGTCATCACTGCGTCAGCTCGGACAAGGGACTCATTGGGCTGTGATACCTGGTGGACACAACATCTCCTCGGACCCGGGTCAGAGACAGGCAGGACAGCTGGTCAATCCCATAGCTCCTCACCCCGGGACTGAGTTGGCCTGGACAGTTAGTAGACCCCGCTTCATCTTGGACCCGTGACCTAGAAGGGCTGGAAACCATGGGCGACCCTGCTGGGTTTGGACAAGTGACCGATTTGGCCGGAATAGCTGGTCGAACCAAAAGCTCCTCAGACAAATGTCCGAGTTGGTCGGGATAGCTGGTCGACCCCACGGCCCCTCGGACCCTAGGTCCGTGTCGGACGGGACAGCTGGTGGACACCGTGGCAGCTCGGACCCGGGACAGAATCTGCCGGGATAGGTGGTCGACCACGCCTCAGCTCGGACCTGGGACCAAAGCAGCCGGGTTTGATTGTCGACCCCACAGCTCCTCATAACCCGGTCCGACTCGGCCGGGACAGCTTATTGACCCCGCGTCTACTCGGACCCGGGAACGTGTTAGCTGGGATAGCTACTCGACCCCACAGTGCCTCGGACCCGTATCATTGTCGCCCGAGACAGCTTGTCGACACCGCGTCAGCTCAGACCTGGGACTGAGAAGGGCCGGGATAAATGGTCAACACCGTGTCAGCTCTGACATGGGACCGAGTGGGCACGGATACCTGGTGGACGCAACAGCTCCTCGGACCGGGGTCTGAGTCGGGAAGGACAGCTGGTCAAACCCGCATCCGCTCGAACCCAGTACCTAGTCAGGCGGGACAGATGGACGACACCACAGGTCATCCCACGCGGGTCCGAGTCGCCCGGGACAGCTCTTCGACACCACGGCCCCTCGGACACGGGTCCAAGTTGGACGGGACAGCTGGTCAACACTACGACAGCTCAGACCCAGGACCGATTCTGTTGGGAGAGCTGGTCGATGTCTCAGACCCTCGGTCCCAGGGCCTGTGTAAGCTGGGAGAACTGGTTGACTCCACAGCACCTTGGACCCACGACCAAGACGGCCGGGACAGCTTGTCGACCCAACAGCTCTTGGACATGGGTCTGAGTCGGCCGGGACTGATGGCCGACCCCTCGGACCCTCGGTCCCGGGGCCTGTGTCAGCTGGGACAGCTGGGAGACCACATGGCACCTGAGAATCAGGATCATGTCAGCCGGGACAAATGGTTGAGCCCGCCTGACCTCAGACACAGGGATGAGTGCCCGGGATAGCTGGTCGACCCCGCGGCCCCTTAGAAACAGGACCATGTCCTCCGGGGCAAATGATTGAGCCCGGGGCTCTTCGGACCTGTGACTGAGTCAGCAGGGATAGATGGTCGACCAAGATTCTACTCGGACCCTGGACCGAGAGGGCCAGGATAGCTTGTCGAACCCACAGCTCCTCATACCCATGTCCAACTCGAACGGGACAACTGATCGAACCTGCGTAGCTCAGACCCGGGAACGAGTTTGCCGGGATAGCTACTCGAACCCACAGCTCCTTGGAACCGTATCATTGTCGAGACAGCTGGTCGAACCTGCGTCAGCTCAGACCTGGGACTGAGAAGGGCTGGGATAAATGGTCATCACTGCGTCAGCTCGGACATGGGACTCAGTGGGCTGTGATACCTGGTGGACACAACATCTCCTCGGACCCGGGTCAGAGACAGGCAGGACAGCTGGTCAAACCCATAGCTCCTCACCCCGGGACTGAGTTGGCCTGGACAGTTAGTAGACCCCGCTTCAGCTTGGACCCGTGACCTAGAAGGGCTGGAAACCATGGGCGACCCTGCTGGGTTTGGACAAGTGACCGATTTGGCCGGAATAGCTGGTCGACCCAACAGCTCCTCAGACACACGTCCGAGTCGGCCGGGACAGCTGTTCGACCCCGCGGCCCTTTAGAAACAGGACCATGTCCTCCGGGACAAATGGTTGAACCCGCGTCACCTCGGAAACAGGACCGAGTCGGCCGGGATAGCTGATCGACCCCAAAGCTCCTCGGAACCGGGTCTGAGCCTTCCAGGACAGCTGGTCGACCCCGCGTCAACTAAAACCCGGGACAGAGTCGGCCAGTATAGCTGGTGGACCCCATAGCTCATCGCCCCAAGTCTGAGTTTGTCAGGACAGCTAGCAAACTCCGCTTCAGCTCGGAACTGGGACCTAGAAGGGCTGGAAAATATGGGTGACCCTGCCGGGTTTGGAAAAGTGACCGATTCGGCCAGAATAGCTGGGCGACCCAACAGCTCCTCAGACACACGTCCGAGTCGGCCGGGATAGCTGGTCGACCCCACGGCCCCATGGACCCTAGGTCCGTGTCAGACGGGACAGCTGGTTGACACCATGGCAGCTCGGACCCAGGACCAAGTGGGCCAGAATAGCTGGTCAACACCACGTCTACACGGACCCGGGTCCGAGGCGGCCGGTATAGCTGGTCGACCCAGAGGCCCCTTGGACACGGGACCAATTCGGCCGGGATAGCTGGTCTAACACACGTCAGCATGGACCCTGGACCGTGTAGGCTGGGATAGCTGGTCGACCCCACAGTACCTCTGACCTGGGTCCGTGTCAGCCGGGACAGCTGGTCAAACACAGCAGCTCGGACCCGGGACCGAGACGGCCAGGATAGCTGGTCAACCCCACAGCTCCTAGGATCCGGGTCTGAGATGGCTGGGACAGCTGGGCGACCCCACGGATCCTCGGACCCGGGTTGCGAATTGGTAGGGACAGCTTGTCGATTCTGCAAACCCTCGGGCCCTCGACTCGGGACCGAGTCGCCGGGGACAGATGTTCGAACCTGTGGGTCCCCCCGGACCATCAGACCCTGGGTCCTATTCGGCCGGGACAGCTGGTCGACCCCACATTTCCTCGGACATGGGTCTGATTCAGCCCCATGTCAGCTCCAACACGGGACCGATTGTGCTGGGATAGCTGGTCGACCACGCATCAGCTCGGACCTGGGACCGAGTCAGCCGGGATAGATTATCTACAACACTGCTCCTCATACCCGGGTCTGACTCGGCCGGGACAATTGATCGACACCGCAGTGTCTCAGACCCGGGAACGTGTTTGCCGTAAGGCTATTCGACCCACAGCTCCTCGGACCCGTATCATTGTCACCCGAGACAGCTGGTTGACCCCGCATCAGCTCAGACCTGGGACGGAGAAGGGCCGGGATAAATGGTCAACACTGCGTCAACTCGGAGACGGGACCGTGTGGGCCGGGATACCTGGTGGACACAACAGCTCCTCTGACCGGGGTCCAAATCGGGCAGGACAGCTGGTCGACCCTGCATCCGCTCGAACCCGGTACCTAGTCAGCCGGGACAGCTGGCAGACACCACAAGAAATCAGACGCGGGTCCGAGTCTGCTGGGAGAGCTGGACGATTCCATGACAGCTCAGATCATGGACCGAGTCTGTTGGGAGAGCTGGTCAACGTCTCACACCCTCGTCCCAGGGCTTGTGTCAGCCGGGAGAACTGGTTGACCCCACGGCAACTCAGACCCACGACCGAGAATGCTGGGACAGCTGGACGACACAACAGCTCTCAGACCCAGGTCCGAGTCACCCGGATAGCTGGCCAACCGCTCGGACCCTCGTCCCGGGTCCCGTGTCAGCCGGGACAGCTGGGCGACTCGTGGCCCCTGAGAATCAGGACCATGTCCGTCGGGACAAATGGTTGAGCCCGCCCGACCTTGGACCCGGGAACGAGTCAGCCGGGATAGCTGGTCGACCCAGCGGCCCCTCAGAAACAGGACCATGTCCTCCGGGACAAATGGTTGAGCCCGCGGCACCTTGGACGCAGGACCGAGTCGGCCGGGATAGCTGGTCGACCCCAAAGCTCCTCAGACCCGGGTCTGAGTCTTCCAGGACAGCTGGTCGACCCTGCATCAACTCAAACCCGGGACAGAATCGCCCAGGATAGCTGGTCGACCCCATAGCTCCTCACCCCGGGTCTGAGTTGGCCAGGACAGCTAGTAAACCCCGCTTCAGCTCGGAACCGGGACCTAGAAGGGCTGGAAAACATGGTCGAGGCTGACAGGTTTGGACAAGGGACCGATTCGGCTGGAATAGCTGGTCGACCCAACAGCTCCTCAGACACAGGTCAGAGTCATCCGGGACAGCTGGTCGACCCCACGGCACCTTGGACCCTAGGTCCGTGTCAGACGGGACAGTTGGTCGACACCAGGGCAGCTTGGACCCGGGACACAAGTGGGCCGGAATAGCGGTCGACACCACGTCTCCACGGACCCGGGTCCGAGTCGGCCGTAGAGCTGTTCGACACCGAGTCCCCTTGGACACGGACCAATTCGGCCGGGATGCTGGCCTAACATGCGTCAGCTTGGACCTGGTACCCTGTAGGCTGGGATAGCTGGTCAAACACACAGCAGCTTGGAACCGGGACCGAGACGGCCAGGATAGCTAGTCGACACCACAGCTCCTAGGTTCCGGGTCCGAGATGGCCGAGTCAGCTGGTCGACCCCATGGATCCTCGGACCTTGGGTGCGAATCGGCCGGGACAGCTTGTCGATTCCGCAAACCCTCGGACCCTCGACCCAGGACCTAGTCACTGGGGACAGATGTTCGAACCTGCGGGACCCCCCTGACAATCAGACCCTGGGTCCTATTTGGCAGGGAGACCTGTTCGAACCCACATTTCCTCGGACATGTTTCCAATTCAGCCAGGACAGCTGGTCGACCCTGTGTAGGTTCCGACCCGGGACCGAGTGTGCCGGGATAGCTGCTCGACCACACATCAGCTTGGACCCGGGACCTAGAAGGGCTGGAAACC
>NW_025927325.1:0-75035 GCF_016906955.1 Phacochoerus africanus
CAATTTTATTATTATTTTATTTATTATTACGAGAGTTCCCAAGGGTGCCCTAATTTTCAAGTATGTTTTCCTCAGTTCTAGAATTAAGGACATTGGCAACTGACCATACTCTTCATAACTTTTCTTTAAAAAAAATCTCTCCTTTGGATTCTGTGGCTTTATTTTACTTCGTCATACCTCTGCAATCAATATTATGGCTGTACTTTTTGTCTCTTTGTACACTATCTAATGCAAAAGTTTCTTGCTTTTCCTCCTATCGTTACGGTTTTAATGAGCATTTTAATTTATTCAACCAACTTGGATTTACTGAATGCCTGTCAAATACATAGGTATTTACCATGAACAAATATTGAGTTGTCAAATGCTTTCTCTACATTTTATTGAGAAATGTGCCTTTATTTTAAGCTGTGCTTTTACTTTAAGCTGTTGATATGACAGCTTGTGTGGATTGTTTTTTTGGTGTTGAACCAGTCTGCAATCCTGGCATAAACCCCATTGGTCATGATGTAGTTTCCTTTGTTTATATTACTGAATAAATTTTGCTAGTATTTAGCTAATGATTTGCACTCATACTCAGGAGGGCCACTGGTCTATAGTTTACCTTTTTTGTAAAGACTCTACCCATTTGGATATTTGGATATGCTGACTCATAATGAGTTAAGAAGTGATCTCTCCTTTTCTTTTTCAGGAAGAGGTAGTATTGCTTTGGTATTTATTTCTGTTTTAAATGTATGGTAGAATTTGTCCAGAAAATCACTTAGACCTGATTGTTTTATTTATTGAAATGTTATTATTACAAATTTACTTTCATTAGTAAGGCTATCTTTTTCTCTTAGCTTTATTGAGTTCTAATTGACAAATGAAGTTGAATACAATTAAGATATACAATGTGGTGTTTTTATACACATGCACACTGTGAAATGTTTACCACAATCAAGCTGATTAAATATCCATCACCTTACATAGTTACCTTTTTCTTTTTATTAGTGAGACTAATTGAGATCTACTCAGCCAATTCAATTGTACAATGAACTGTTGTTAGGAATAGTCACCATGCTAAAATACATCAGATCTTCAAAACTTCATCCTTCATGTCTAAAACTTGACACCCTTTGGTCAACATTTTCCTTATTTCTCCCATCAACTACTCTCCTGGTAACCACCATTTCACTCTGAGCTTCTAAGAGTTTTGGCTTTTGTGTAATCCATGTCTAAGTGAGATTAAGCAGTATTTCCCTCTCTGTACCTGACTTCTTTTCACTTGGCATAATGGTTTCCAGTTTTAGTCATTTTGTCACAGTGCACATGGGATAGTATTCTGCCTTAAGAAAGAATGAAATCTTATTATGTGTATACACACATATATAATTTTCTCTATATATTCACATGTTAAAGATAATTACATTGTTTCCATATCTTGGCTATTGTGAATAACACTGCAGTAAACATGGGAGTGCAGACATCTCTTCAAAAACCCCATTTTCATTTTCTTTGCATGTATACCCCAGAAGTGAGATTGCTGGATTATACAGTAGTTCTATGTTTAGTTTTTTGAGGAATCACCTACTATTTTCCATAGTGGTATATACCAATTTATGTTCCCACCAACAATGTTTAAAGGTTCTTTTTTCTCCACATCCTCCTTGCCAGCTCTTGTTATCACTTATCTTTTTGATAATAGCCATTCTCACAGATGTGAGGTATATCTCCTTGTGATTTGGATTCACATTTCCCTGAGGATTAGTGATGCTGAGCTCCTTTTCATATACCACTTGTAATTTATATGTCTTTTTTTTTGAGAAGTGTCTATTCAGGTCCTTTGCCCATTTTTAATCAGACTATTTTCTTGGTTTTTGAATTCCTATACAGTTTGAGTATAATCTCTAATTAGATACTTGGCTTGCAGATGTTTTTCCCATTACATAGGTTGTCTCTTTGTTGATTATTTTGCCATGCAGAAAACTTTTAGTTTGATGCAATTCAGTTTGTAAGTTTTAGCTTTTGTTGCCTACACCTTTTGGGGTCATATGGAAATATCATTGGCCAGACCAGTGTCAAAATATTTCCCCTATATTTTCTTCTAGTAGTATAAAGTTTTCATATCTTATGTTAAGTCTTTAATTCATACAGAGTTGATTTTTATATATAGTGTGAATAAGATTACTGTTTCATTCTTCTACATGTGGACATCCAGTTTCCCCCATACCATTTATTGAAGAAACTAAATTTTTCCAACTGTGTATATGTGGTATATTAGGAATATTGATTAGATATTGGAATTTGTCTAGAATTGGTCCATTTCATCTAAATTGTTGAATTTATGTGCATATGCTTGTTTTTACTAACATTTGTTATCACTTTAATGACTTTAGGATCAGAAATAATGTTTCCATCTTTCATTCTTGTTTAGTTTGGCTATAGTTGTACAAAGTTTATTAACTTTTATAAAAGAAATAACATCTGAATTCATTGATGGTCGTTATGTTTCTTTGTTTCCAGTTTCACTGCCTTGTGCTTTAAACTTCTTTCCTTTTTTTTCTCCTTGCTTTGCTGTAATTTGTTCTTTTTAGTTTTGACTGGTAATGTGGAAAATTCAAGTTACTGATTTAAGTAAAATCGTTGTCTACACTTATATAAGCATCGGATGCTATATATTTCCCTCTAGACACTATTTTTAGATGCACCTGAAAAATTTTATATGCTCTGTTTTCAATATTTATTTGCCTTTTTAGAGCTGCACCCCTCGGCATATAGAGGTTCCCAGGCTAGGGTCCAATCAAAGCTACAGCTCCCAGCCTATGCACAGCCACAGCAACACCAGATCTGAGCCACTTCTGTGAACTGCTCCACAGTTCATGGCAATGCTGGATCCTTAACCCACTGAATGAGGCCAGGGATTGAAACTGCAACCTCATGGATGCTAGTCAGATTTCGTTTCCTCTGAGCCATGACAGGAACTCCTGTGTTTCAATTTTAAGCAATCCAAATATATTTTATCTTCTTAGACATTTTTTCATTAATGCATATGCTATGTAGAGGTATAATGTTTTCCTCATATTGAAATATTTTTGTATTTTCCAGATGTTTATATTTTAATTTTTTGTGGTCTCAGAAACTTTTTTGTATTATTCGTATTTTTTTTTTTAATTTGTAAAGTTTTTTACATGCCCAGCTATTTTGGAGACTATATCATATGCACATGAAAAGAATGTGCATTCTGCTGTTGGGTGGAATTTTCTATTAAGGCATTTAGGTCAGCTTGGTAAAAATTGTTTTTCAGGTTATCTATACATTTCTTATTCTCTGCCTACATTTATTGAATACTGAGAAAGTAGTGTTGAATATTGGAATATACTTATTCATTGTTTATTTCTTCTTTTATTTTTTACTTCCAATACTAGAAGCTCTTTTGGGGAGAATATACATTATGTATATGAGTATTGTTGGGTAATAACCTCATTTGTCATTGTACTTAATTCCGTTTAATGACTGCATAAAATGACCTCATTTTGTGTATATGTGGTATATATATATTTATATATATCATAGTTTGCTTATCTATCATCAGTTAATTAAAGTTTGAATTATTTCCAATTTTTTGATATTATGCATGATCCTGTTATGAACTTGAATATAGGTTTATGTGTGAAGTTTATTATCAGTGTATATACCTAGAAATGGAATTTCAGTTGTTTATGATAACTGCATGTTTAATTTATTGATGATCTGCACACCATTTACCCATTTGAAAGAATTCCAATTACAAATTTCAAGTTGCCTCAGTTCCAATTTCCCCACATCCTTGTTAACATCTGTAATTTTCTTTCTTTTTTTTTTCTAAATTTATTACTGCCATCATGGTGGGATTGAAGTGGTATGATGGTGTGGTTTCATTTTACGTTTCCCTAATGACTATGGAAATGGAACACTTTGTCATGTGCTTGTTGGTCATTTGTATATATATCTTCTTTGGGGAACTGTTAAAGTGCTTTGCCTAGTTTTTTTTTTTTTTTTAATTGTTCAGTTCTGAGGTTTTTTATATAGTCTCAAAATGAAGCACTTATCAAATCTTACAGATATTTTCTCACATTCTCTGGGTAGCTTATCAGTTTCTTGACAGTGTCCTTTGACTCATGAAGCTTCTAT
Organism: Phacochoerus africanus; assembly: GCF_016906955.1. Taxonomy (NCBI): domain Eukaryota; kingdom Metazoa; phylum Chordata; class Mammalia; order Artiodactyla; family Suidae; genus Phacochoerus; species Phacochoerus africanus. Next base: position 4,147 of record NW_025927325.1, read on the forward strand.
TCTGCATGAAATCCAATTTTTTTTTCTTTCTTCCTTCTTTTTTTTTCCCACACTCATGTCATGTGGACAATCCCAGGCATGGATCAAATTCATGCCACTGCAGTGAACCAAGCGACTACAGCAACAATGTCAGATCCTTAACCCCCTGAGCCACAGGGGAACTCCTCCTATTCACCTTGTATTGATTCCAATACCTTAAGCTAAATGTGGACAAGAGTATGGGGTTGTACACAGGGAAAATTTTAATGGGTCAGCCCCTGAAGTGGTGCATACCACTTGGCTGACATCCCATAGGCTAGATTTTATCACACTGATATACTGGAGCACAGTGGAAAGGAAGAAAAATAGTCTAGCAGTGTGCCCAGGAAGAAGAACATGAATTTAGAAAGGGAGCTAGCCTCTCCTACCAAATAGCAGAAAGAATACATATGACAAACTTACTTGGAGGGCAAACTGAAAATACAATTCATTTCAGAGCAGTTCCAACCCAACTAATCAGAAACTTCAGAAGACAATATATTTCAATGTGATAAGCACGCACAAAATATAGACATTTGAAAAAAAATCCATAGAATACTAATGAAAGCAAATACAACATATTTTAAGTGAGAAAATCTTTAGGAGTGTTGCCATTGTGGCTCAGTGGTAATGAAACGGACTAGTATCCATGAGGACACAGGTTCGATCCCTGGCCTTGCTCAGTGGGTTAAGGATCCAGCGTTGCTGTAAGCTGTGGTGTACTTCTCAGACACAGCTCGGAACCTACATGGGTGTGGTGCAGGCCAACAGCTGCAGGTCTGATTCGACCCCTAGCGTGGGAACTTCCATATTCCACAGGTGCAGCCCTAAAAAGAAAATAATCTCTTTCAAATATAGGCCCTTGGCACGTTCACTCAGAGACTCTAGTTATATGAATGTTGTGGAATAGAATAATACCTACAGTGTAGTCATACTGCTCAGAAAATTTATTATGGCTAATACATGTAATATAACTTGAGAAATAAGCCCTTTAAAAAGGAGGGGCTGTATTATTTTTGCTCTTCTTTCAGTGGATGTTTTGAGAAATTGAAGTATTGATTTAGCTTTTTGATACCCAAAGCTTTACAAAAATTATTGGGTTTTGTTTGTTTTTTTCCACTCAGGCAAAATTCTCTAAAACAGCAGCTGAATTAGGGTCTTCTGTATATCTACAACAGTGACACCTGGTAGAATTTAGTGAATCTTTATCAAAGGGAAAAAACCCTCAAATTTGAGTTTGGAAGTATTATTCAGTGTGGTTTAAGATCAGTTTGTGCTCCTCTCTTATAGTTTTATTTCTGCTTTGGTACTACCTTTGGATGATTATATAGAAAATTATGATAAAAAGAATTTCATATGAATAAATACCTGCCAAACTGAAGGACTGCTTGTTCTTGGTCAGTGTTTCTAGATATTAAATATCAGACAGACAAGAAGTCATTAAATTTGTAAATACTGATGGAAGTGAGAACCTTTTTATCATGCTTTTATATTTTTAAAAAATACCTATTATTCTTCTATACATTTAGAAAGGTAAATAATTAAATTTTTGAACTTTCAGAACATTTTCTTCAAGAGATGATATCTCTTTTTCTAATGAAAACCTCTTTTGCTGAGACACAGAGAGTATTCTTATTTTCTCCAGGACTTAGCCATTTAGCTTTTAGTGGTTAAGACTTCAATGCTAATTACTATTGATCAGTTCTAATACATGACCTGCTCTTAATGAATTAGAAGTACACAGGGAGTGAACATTTCTTTTATCTTTGCTATTTTTTGGCAGAAGAGTATAGATAGTAATAATGTCTCTCAAAGGGTATTTTCCTTTTTTAAGGTTTATTTATCTGTTAATTTTGTTGTTGTTGTTGTGTTGCTATTTTAGCTTCTTTTTTTCTCCCCAGCTTTATTGGGATATAATTGACATATACATTATGTGGATTTAGGGTGTAAAACATAATGACTTGATGCACATGTAAAATGTGAAATGATGGCCGTAATAACGCTAGGTAACACCTCTATCATCTCACATAATTATCTTATTTGGGGTATGTGTGTGGAGAATATTGAAGCTCTACTTGCTTAGCCACTTCTTTTTATTTTATCTTATTTTCTTTTTATTGGCCCAACCTGCAGCATATGGACATACTCGGGTTACCGGTTGAATCAGAGCCACAGTTGCTGGCCTATGCCACAGCCCCAGCAAAACCAGATCTGAGCTTCATCTGTGACCTACACCTCAGCCTGTGGCAACACCAGATCCTTAACCCAACTGAGCAAGCGGAGGGATCAAACACACATCTTCATGGGCACGACGTAGGATTCTTAGCCCACTGAGCCACAGCAGGAGCTCTAACAACTTTCAAGTCTATAACACTGTATGGTTAATTATAGTTACCATTCTATACACCAGCTCTCCAGAACATATTCATTTTCTGTTTATGCCCTTTGACCAACATGCCCCCACTTCCTCTATCCTTCAGCCCTTGGTGATCACCATTCCACTGTCAATCTCTACGAGTCTGGCTTTTTTATAATCCCCAATAAGTTAGATCCTACAGTATTTGTTTTCCTCTGTCTGACTTATTTCACTTAACACCCTTGAGAGTCATTTATGGTATTACAAATGGCAGGATTTTTTTTTTATGGTTAAAAAAGTCATATGATTATATATTTTATAACTACATAATATTTATGTAGTTATATATTATGTATTTAACATATTGTCCTAATTCATTCATTTATTGGTGAAAACTTAGGCAGTTTCAGTCTCCTGGCTATTGTAAATAAGGCAGCTATGAACATGATATTATAGACATATCTTTTTTTTTTTTTTGTCTTTTTGCCATTTCTTGAGCAGCTCCTGCAGTATATGGAGGTTCCCAGGCTAGGGGTCAAATTGGAGCTGCAGCCGCTGTCCTACACCAGAGCCACAGCAATGCGGGATCCAAGCTGCATCTGCAACCTACTGCACAGCTCATGGCAACGCCGGATCCTTAACCCACTGAGCAAGGCCAGGGATCGAACCCACAACCTCATGGTTCCTAGTCAGATTTGTTAACCACTGAGACGCAACAGGAACTCCATATTGTAGATATCTCTTGAAGAGAATCATTTTATTTCACTGGTGTACGCCCAGAAGTGGGATTGCTGGATTATATGGTAGTCCTATTTTTAATTAATTGAGGACACTCCATATTGTTTTCCCTAGTGGCTGTACCAATTTACATTCCCACCAACAGTGCACAAGTGTTCCCTTTTCTCCACATCCTTGACAACACTTATTATCACTTGCCTTTTTGATGATAACCATTCTGACAAGTGTGAGGTGATATTTCATTGGGTTTTCATTTGCATTCCCCTGGTGATTAGTGATGTTGAGCATCTTTTCATATACATGTCAGCATTTGTATATTTCCTTTGGAAATATGTCTATTCAGGTCCTCTGCCCAAGTAATAGTTGGATTATTTGTGGTTTTTTATACTATTGAGTTGTATAAGTTTCTTATGTATTTTGTATATTAACCTTTGTAATATATATATAGTTTGAAAATATTTTTTCCTATTCTATTCTGTAGCCTGCTTTTCACTCCATTGATTTTTTTTTTTCCTGTGCAGAAGAAGCTTTTTCGTTTGATATAGTTCTGCTTGTTTATCTTTTCTTTTGTGGTTGATGCTTTTGATGTTACATCCACATCTTATTCAAAGGAGCAATTACCTCTTCCAGTCTTTACTGACTGGCTTTAGGGAAGAAATATTTTTTTGGCAGCCCAATTAGGAATTCTGATGCTTTCTCATGCCTTTTTCTATGGATGCAATGCTTTACACTTCCTATTCCTGCCTGTGGGGGGCATTCTTAAGATTGCATGCCTTCTTCCCAACCTGCAAAAACAGGCTGAAATTCTGACAGCTACTTTCTTTTGCTTTCCCTATGGCTATGTCAGGTGCTCAAGTTTGTGTGGTTTCTCCCAGTTCCACCAAGGCAGGCCAGACTTCTGTGCATGCTCACCAGCTATCTGCAAAGGCTGATTCTCACTGCCACGGAAAGTGGGGCACAGGGAGCCAGCGATGGAGTTGGGCGCCCTGGTGAGGTGAGAGAAGCATTGAAGGTGACTGTTGGCCCGTTGGTGGGGTCCAAGGAGAGACTTCCCCAGCACCTCCTGGAAAGGATTACTGATGGAGTCTGCAAAACTGGGTCTCTTCAATGTGGTTCTCTCATGCCCTCCCTGCTCCAGATGTGCAGCACACTTTAGGATTCCGAAGAGTGGAAAAGAAATGGGTCTCTTTGGTAGTGTCCCACACAGCTGGGGAAACTGGTCACTCCCACTTTCCCCTGAGAGAGGAATTAGGGCCAAGGAGATCCCTCTTGGTGCCGAGCTGTGCTAGCTTAGAGGAGGGGAGATGCAGGCAAAGTGACTCTCTTACCTTGAGAGTGTCCATTCTTAGCCTATTGCTCCAGTGAGGTGCTCCGCTGGCCTCCTGAATGCTCACTGTCAAAAATCGGTGCTCTTCGGTGGGAAAAATAGTAGGAAACTTATTTCACCATGATGATGGAGTGTTAAGTGTCTATGAGAGCATCCCTTAAGATTTGCTCATTTGTTTATTTGACTTAATTCCATCTCCTATAATTTACATGGCATATAAGTTATAATAAGATGACTACTGTACAACTATATATCTCTCTTAAAAGTTATTTGTAAACCTAGCATGTCTAGTAATGTTTTTAAATTGTATCTTAAGTAAAAGTATAGCATTTTTGTTAACTATCTAATGCTTCAAAGTTTAGAAGTGCAAAAAACCCCTCTTAGATGCTGCCCCTATTTTACAAAAAAATTATTTTTAAGTTTTTACATTAAAAATAATGTTAATATATTTTGGATGATAGCTATCACACATAATACATTCTACACATTATAGTTTATTGATTATATATGAGCATATTTTGGCATTGGATATAATACACATTTGTAACACATACAAACTCATACTAAGAGTGCAATCTACTCTGAACTTAAAAAAGAATAATGTCAGGACTATTATTAAGTAGAAAAATACTAGTGTTTGTGAGGCAGCTGTAAGAGTACATACAAACTCATACTAAGAGTGCACATCTACTCTGAACTTAAAAAAGAATAATGTCAGCACTATTATTAAGTAGAAAAATACTAGTGTTTGTGAGGCAGCTGTAAGAGTATAGAAGTGTTTATGTACCTGTATTTTAAAATATGATTATGAGTGAATGGCATTTGACCCAAAGAAGTAATAGTATTTATCACACATTTGTATAAAATAAGGAATACTGCAGGAATAAAATGCAGTGTATGTACTTTTTTACTGTTCCTGATCTCAGTCCTTTATTAAATTATTTTCATTTTACAATCACCGATACCTCTGATATTTCCCACTTTTATTGGCTCTTCTTACCATGTTAGTGTTTCTATTTGCTTTCTTTCTTTTCTCCAGTTATTCATTCTTGGAGTAATTTAAAACATTGTAGCATACTGCTTCCTGGCAAAACCTTATTAGGCTATTTTTACAGATGTTTCTGATTCTTGAATTATAACTTAATTCTAAGCAACAACAGCCTTGTCTACAGACCATTTAGAGTATCAAATTAAACAAAACCCTTCTGCCCTTAAAATAGTACCTGACACGAGGGAGGTCCTAATAAGTGTTTCTCAAGTTATTAACTATATATTTTCTAAGTCACAACCTCAGTAGGAGGTTTTGTCATTCGTCACTATTGGAGTCATTCTGGTGATAGACTTTGACATGACAATGACTTGAACTGACAAAGCAGTCTGATCCTCTGATGTCAATCATTATCATTATGGGATCTGTCTAGATCTGAAACTGATACAGCACTGCTTCAAGTGCTTTTCTCATAACTTGATGGAAACGTGTCTAGCATGAATGGAGGGGATCTTTACCAAGCAAAATGATCACTGCCACGTTTGTAGGTTTCAGCCATTTCTTCCCTTGTTGCAGTTAAAGTAAATATCACTTTCTTTTGTCAAAATGCTGTGGTCATATTCTGACTAAAAACACTAAGTCTCTGAATACTGTCATTCCTTCATTTACCCTCTATTTATTTACAAATATTAATTTTAGGAAAGTTAAACATTATGAAAAACTTAAATAATTCCCCAACTTAGAGACATTGGTAATATATTACAGATTTTGGTATGCAATCAACTCCTTATCCATGTGTATTTGTGAAATAGAACTTGGTGGGTCAGGAATGAGGCTCAGACAGGCTGACTTGGGGCAGAGGCAACAGCTTCTAGGCACCCAGTGCACTCTAGCTTTTTGTGGCTGAATACTTATCAGCATCCTATACTGTCACATCAAGCTCTGGGGCAATGAGGCTGCTGGAGTGCCTAGGGACATCCTTTGGTTTGGGACAGATTTGAGTCCCAGATCTGTCACCAGCCACTATGACCTGGGGCAAGTCATTTCAGTGTCTTAGTTTCTGTTTTCTCAAAGGGCAAATGGGCTTAATAAAGACCTAACACATAAACGTTGCCATGGTTGCATTAAATATTAATATAAAATGTTCCTTAAATATAAATTGCTATCACTATTGTTGTTCTATGATTTGCTTAGGTCATAGAATCTCTTTGAAGGAATAAAATTCAATAGAACATCCAAAAGCTGCACAAAGTAATGCTACTCTTGCTCACTTTGATGCACTGCACTATTTTCTAATGTTTGATACCTTTCATTGCAAATAAAATTTTCTAATGATGAATTACCCACAAATTTATTCTACCCCTGTGAATATCTCACAACCCATGATTTGTAAAAAGGTATTTTAGGAAAAAAACTGTGTTTTGCAGTGGGGGCTAAGATATGCCCTGTCTTGGAAATAACACATCAAGCAAAGAATATTTAACTTCAGGTATTTAGAGGTAAACTATAAGGACACTGGCAGTGACCGTTGGTCATTGTAAAAAGTGTGGTGATACAGAAGTGGTCAGTGCCTACAAAGGTGACAACTTAGGTTCATTAGGATGAGCATCAGCAAATTATGATAATAAGAGCAATGAACATGGAGGTTAAAAGCACTTCTGGTAATCAACCTTTCCTAGCTTTTCAGGTCCTCTTACAAAGCATAGTGGGTGAGGAGGCTACTGGACATAGTCTAGACTTTTAGCCATTCACACTGGTAGAAGCTTGTGCAATTGGAATTTAACCTATAAATTAAAATAGGTATTAAACTTAATTAGTAAAAACTTAATATCTATTTTAAATAAATAAATTTAAATTTCATGCAATATTTTATACTAGACTATGTTAAAATTTTAATTTATTTAACATACCAGTGAAGAAGTTTGGTAGCACACACACACATGTGCACACCCACAAAACATGCATCTATCCAGACCCATTTTTTCTTTATATTTCTCTCATCAATAAATGTAAACCTTTCTCTCAATTACACATTATTCTATGGTTTAGTAACATATATAGGCAAATGTTTCATAATGTGTTTAGCCAAATCCTATTATTCATCCTTTTTCTAGTTTTTTAACATTAATATAGTGATATTGTGCCTTTCCTTTAAGATAAAATTTTGTCCAAAATAAAGACAATTTTATTCTAAAAATAATTCCTAAAAATAATTCTAGAGTCAATTGAAAATAATGTTTTGACTAATTTTGTTCCCCTCTCCCCCAAATCTTGGCATCATCCTTAATTTAATGGGACATTTGATTTACTCCTTCATACAATTAAGGCCAGTTTAGGCAGCACTTATATCAAATTCCACATACATACTGGCCATCATGCATATATAAGGGAAAGGAAGGAAGGAAAAAAGGAAGGAAGAAAAGGAAAAGAGGGAGCAGGAGAGGCAGGAGGGAAGAAGAGAAGATTCAGCTAATGGATATTTACTAAGCAACATGTATCTGCTGGATCCCTGATTGCAATCTCAGCAGAAATATTAATTCTTGGAGTATGACCAATGGCTTGATTACTCTATCATTTTATTAACTGACAGTCAAGATACATATATTTATAGCACCACATGGCCCTAGTTGCAATGACATGGAAAAGAAACAAGATAATTTTCAAATAGGACACATTTTTTCCCATCGGTCATTATTGAAATGATGATGCAGAAAATATAACTATTGATTCTATTTGTTAATGCTAAAAATAAAAATCATAATAGTTAATTTTCCTTAAATGAAAATTTAGACGCATTTCTGTGTTTCTCTATTGTATCTTACCATAGTTTATACATTAACAAAACAGATTTGCTTAGAGTTAAAATAATGGACAATCATGGCTTGATAATTTAAGTTATATGTATTACATTGTATAGAAGTATCAGTTTATAAGAAAGTAAAAGTACTTCGTGATCACCATCTGAAAATATTTAAAATGACTGGTTATATTTGTAATATTTTCATATTTGGGGCAATATTTGCAATAAACTTTTGATACCATGTACTTGATTTATACTTATTTTCTTAAGATTGAGTTGATGAAAATTGCCATCTACATATAAAAGTGAGTTTACTATCTGCTTTTTGGCTTTATGGGGCCCAAAATATAGATTTTCACCCCCTTGAAAATCTCTCTGTTTTAATAGAATCATCTTAAGGAAAATGATTTTTTATTCTTCACTAAAATCAAATTAGTTTCAAGATATTATTCACAACAGTTTAATACAATTATTGGAAAAGTATTCAACCATCAACATTTCTTATGTTCAAATGACTATTTCAGCAGCAAAGAAAGGAAATTATTTGTTTTATATTGATTATGTTAATCTGCAAAGTCAAAATTCTAGAGTTCCCATCATGGCTCAGTGGGTAACGAACCCAACTGGTATCCATAAGGATGTGGGTTCAATCCCTGGCCTTGCTCAGTGGGTTAAAGATCCGACATTGCTGTGAGCTGTGGCGTAGGTTGTAGACATGGCTCAGATCTAGCATTGCTGTGGCTGTGTTGTAGGGCGTCAGCTACAGCTCTGATTCATCCCCTAGCCTGGGAACTTCCAAATGCCATGGGTGTGGCCCTAAAAAGACAAAAAATAAAAATAAAAATTCTGACAAAATATTTGCCATTAATCCCATAGCACAAAACTTTGGAAAATTAATAACTATTAATAAGCCACAGACAAGGCAGGCTGTTACACCCAAAGTTTTGCCAAGCAGTGATTACTGAAAACACTTTCTTCTACGGAGCACAATTAAAAGTAGCTCCCCACAAAATTTTTAAAATGATCAATTTCATATCTTGGTATGAGTAGATTAATTCCAGATTTGTTTCCAGTTCATAACAATTTGACACTGTTCCGGAGTCTCCAATAACATAAAATAGCCCATAACTCCATGGCTCTTTGTCAGTCCGTTAAGGTGAGTTATGGAGTGAGAGTCTCCTCCCTTCACTATTTTTATAAACTGCTTAGTGAAGCTGAACATTAATGAACTATGAATGATAAAACAAATGATTTGCATCGATAAAAAGAAAACTGAGGCAACTAGAAACAAAATGCCAGCTAATCCAAAAATATTATACTTTTGGATTTGTAAAACCATGTCATTCTGCCATTGTGAAACTAGCCTGGTATTGGGAAGTGATTTTTCAGGCCTCAGAATATCATGTATTTGGGAAGAAATGTCAACCCTTCTCCATAGTTTGTAATTTAAAATTAGTTACTCATGTTCTCTCTATATTATACTACTGTGAGACTAAGAGTGGTTCTTTGCTGTGGTAAACAATGAAATAAAAGTTGTTAAAAAGAAGTTTTAAATTATGGGTCTAGCTATTGTTTCATCTGAATATTTTCTCATACTCTATTTTATCAGTGTATAATTTGTGATATGATACAATAAAACGTTTAAGAAACATATATGAAAGTTGTGAAATACAGTAACATGGACACTTGTGAACCATCACATTTGAGAACTAGGTATCTCCATGACCTTGAAACTACTTGTGTGTTTCCGTCTTACATCTCATAAACTTTACTTTTTTTTTCAGCTGCACCCATAGCATATGGAAGTTCCCAGGCCAGGGATTAAATCTGAGCCACAGCTGTGACCAACACCACAGCTGTGACAACACCAGATCTTTAACCCACTGTGCCGGGCTGAGGATCTAACCTGCACCTCCACAGTAGCCTGAGTCACTGCAGAGACAATGCTGGACCCTTAACACACAGTGCCATAATGGGAAGTCCTCATACATTTTGTTTTTAACCTTCCCTTATTTATATTTTGAAATTTTCAACTTGATCTAATTCCAAACTAACAAAAAATTTCATAGGAATTACAAGGAATTCTCATATATTCTTTAACCAGACTTGTCCATTACTTATGTTTTCTCCTTTTTGCTTTGTTAGTCTATCCATATATATTTGTATATGGGTGCATATCATTCTAAATAAACCATTTGAACATTGGTTAAAGACATTGTATATAGCTATAACTTTAATCACTCTGTCGTTCTTAACAGAAAGGACATTGTCTTATAAACACACTTGTTATCAAAATCAGAAAACAATATTGAAACAATACTACAATTAAACTGATAGCCTGTATTCAAATAGCATCAAGTATCCCAACAATAATATTGATCATTTTCCCCCTTTAATCATGGATTGAATCCAGGATCACTTTTTATATTTAGTTTCTGTTCTGCTTGATCTAGTTCCCTAAGCTTGCATTGTGATTTTTATTTTATTTTATTTTTTTAGAGTATGGGCCAGTTATTTTGTAGAATGTCTCTCAATTTAAGTCTCCTTCTGATTAGTAATGTGTATATTTGTTAGGAATATCACAAAAGTAGTGTTATATCCTTCTCAGTACATCATTTTAAGAGGCATACAAGAGTAGTTTATTCCAATGTTACATTTCAATTATTTGTTAAGGTTGTAACTGCCATAGTTTCTACCTGTACAGTTATGTTTATCCCAATTAATTAATAAATAATTGGGGGAAAGTTACTTAGAGAATCTTAAATATCCTATTTCTCACTAAAATTTCATACTATCCATTGATGTTTTTAAAACTCCTTCAAACTTTCTACATTTGTTATCATTTTACTACGAGGAAGAACATTCTTTTTCCTATTTATTATTCTTTTATTCCTTTACATAAGTGATATCATGAGTTCTTACTTCATTTCACGATAAATAATAAATGTCACTATTTACTTTGAGGTTCGAATTATTCCAGAGTTGAAAACTAGAAGCTACTAACACTAGCTCCTGACCTAGTGCCATGTTACCATCATTCTTTATGAACTGCCAAGATGTTTTAGACTCATTTTCTACATTTTCTGATTATAACTTTGGAATCAGTATTTCCTCCAAGGACCTCTAATTTCTTCAGTGAAGGATTTATTTAAAAACTGAATTCTGAGTACTAGGTATGCTCATTGTCACCCATGTGACATTGCTTCTAGTTACTCTTAGAAGACAAACTCCCTCTCTCTCTGTCTTGTCTCTGTCTCTTTCTCACAAACATACACACACACACACACACACACACAAACTTTCTTGCTGAGATATCCATTTCCAATCCAACATTACCGACTGCATTCTAGACCTAACCCAGTACATATTTATAAATTCTTTCCTTAACAGCAAGAAACCAGGAACCCTTTGCTCTCAATATATTTCTCATTTGCTTAAGGCTAGGACTCACAGAAGGTAGTTTCAGAATGTCTAACTTATATAGCTATGTAAAAAAATCTACAAACTAGGGTTAAATATCTGTTTTCAAATCTTTTTTAAATAACTTTTGCACAAACTACAATGAAAAATATTAAGCTCACAAGTAATGTATTTTAATAAATGCATACATGCATGTAACCCACACTCCTTTTGTAGGTTCCACATATAAGTGATATAATCATTTTACAATAGATAAATGTATCAAAATAACAATCTATAAACCTTCCATTTACACAATGCTACCTACAAAATCCATTTTTTAATACAGAAGTTTTTAAATCACCCCTACATTATAGTTTTTTCCAGGTTGTTTACACATAAAATTAGCTACACCCATATATATATGTGTGTGTGTGTGTGTGTGTGTGTGTGTATATATATATATATATATATACTAAAGAGGTTGCTTTGACTGTTCTGGATTTTCATATAAATAGAAACATACATCATGTACTATTTTATGTCTACTTTCTTTTATTTTTACTGTGAAATTTATCCAACCTGTTATGTGTATCACTAGTTTAGTAGTTCATTTTATCACTGAACATGAATATTCTATGATTGCTCTATCAAATCTTCTGTGGATGGCTTTTTAAGTGTTTACAGGGTGGGACTCATAAATAAATACAGCTGTATGGTTCATTTTGTGGACAACAGTGAATTCTTATGAAGGAAACTCTTGGTCATCTGGTAGATTTCTTTTTAACTTTGTAAGAAACTGACAAACTTTTCCACTTTGCCATTATATCTTCTTTCAGCAATGTTTGAACCACTGGTGTTTTATTACCTCACCATTCTTGCTGCAGTTAGTCTCTTACATTTTAGTTCCAGTAGAGTAGTGGTATCTCATAATGAATTAATTTGCATTTCCTTGGTGATGATAGTAATACTAAGCACTTTTTTAGTTTACTAACTTTTTTGTGTGTTTTCCATGATGACAGTCAATACAAATATTTTGTATTTTTTCCTACTGAGTTGCAAAAAATTTTTAAATTTAAAATTTTAAATATGTGCTATATAATGGCTCTGCACCCACAGCATATGGAAGTTCCAAGGCCAGGGACTGAATTTAACCCATGGTGCTGGTAGACTAGGAATCAAACCTGCACCTCTGCAGTGACTGACCTGCTGCAATCAAATTCTTAAGCCACTGTACAACAGCAGGAACTCCTTTAATATATTATAATGTGTATATTATATTATATTATATATCACATATTTGCCAAAAGATTGTCTTTCTTTCATTTTGTAGGTTGCTTGTAACTTTTAGATAGACAGTATATTTTGTAAGGGAATTGTTTTAAACCTCTGTTAAAGTATAATTGCCATATAAAAACCATAGATAATTAATGTATACGAGAATATATTTGGAGATAAATATACACCATGAAGTCATCATCACAATCAATGCCATAAACTTATCCATCATCTCCTTAATTTTTTCCTATACCCTTTGTTTTGGTTTTTCACACTGATTTATTTTGTTTCTTTTTTGTGGTAAGAGCATGTAACATAAAATCTATGTTCTTAGCCAATTTTCATGTATGCAGTATGGTACTGTTGGTCAATTTTATGCTATTCATCTCCCAGAACTTACTTATGCATAACAGAAACCTTGTGCTGTTTGACCAACACCTCCCTATTGCTCTGTTTGTCTAGCCTCTGGCAAGCTACCATTCCATTCTCTGCTTATATCTGTTCAAATATTTAGATGGCACATATAAGTAAGATCACATAGTACTTGTCTTTCTGTGTCTAGCTCATTTTGCTTAGCCTAATGCCCTCAAGGTCCACCCAGGTTGTCATAAACAGTAGAACTTCTTTCTTTCTTAAGGCTATACAATATCTCATTGTAGGTATGCACCGCATTTTCTTTGCCCATTTGTTCATCAGTGGACATTTAAGCTGTTTCCATATGTTGGCTATAGTGAATAATGCTGCAATCAACATGAAACTGCAGATGTGTATTTGAGATATTGATTTTATTTCCTTTGAATAGATACCCAGAAGTGAGATTTCTGGATCAAATGGTAATTCCATTTTTAATATTTCAAGAAAATTTGATACTGTTTCTACAGTAGCTATATCCATTCGTATTCCTACCAAGTGTATAAAGGTTCTTTGTTTTCCTCCATACTTTCCTCAATTCCTCAAAAAAAAATGTGTATATATAGTTAAAAGCCATTTTAACAAGAATAAGAGTGTATCTTATCATGGTTTTGATTTACATTTCCCTTGTGATTACTGATACTGAACACTTTCATCTAGACATTGGTTATCTCATGTCTTTGGAGAAATGTCTACTCAGATCCTTTGCTCAGTTTTAACTGAGCTATTTATTTTCTTTCTACTGAGTTGTTTGAGTTCCTTATATCCTTTGGATGGTATACCATTATCAGAGGGTCTATAGATATTTTCTCCCTTTCCATAGGTTTCTTTTCCATTGTCTATTTTTCCCTTTGTTATCTGGGCTATAGGTGTTATATCCAAGAAATCACTGCCCAGTCCAATATCACGAAGCTCCTTCTGTATGTTTTCTCCTAAAATTTTTATTTTTCCAGATGTTACATTTGAGTTTTCACTTCATTTTACTTGATTTTTGTTGTGAGATTTTGAAACAGAAACAGAACTAAAACCAAGTTCCTTTGCCAACGATGTAATGAACCTCTCAATCTAAAACGTTATTATTCCCTTTCTTGTTCTGTACCTATTCCTCAAGATTGAGGAGTCTCAAAGAAAAGAGGGGATTGAAACCATATACAAGCCCCTATGTCCTTGTGTTTGGAAGTAAAGGTCGTTTTATTTAGTCTCCCAGGCCTCCCCTGAGTTTCAAAAGTTTGATTCAAGAGTTGGTAAATAGGAAATATTATTATAGCTAAAAACAAGTTAAAGCAATTCTCCTTATGCTAGGCCCTGTGTTAACTTACTCACTCTAACCTACTTCTCACAAATTCTTACTCGTAACCTTGTTTTTTGTTTTTTGCTTTTTTTTTTTTTGCTTTTTAAGGCCACACCCGTGGCTTATGGAGGTTCCCAGCCTAGGGGTCCAATCGGAGCTACAGTTGCTGGCCTGCACCACAGCCACAGCAATGCCAGATCCGAGCCAAGTCTGTGAACTACACCACAGCTCATGGCAACGCTGGATCCTTAACCCACTGAGTGAGGCCAGGGATTGAACCCGCAACCTCATGTTTCCTAGTCGGATTTGTTTCTGCTGCACCATGGCAGGAACTCCTACTCCCTTGCTGGATTACCTTTCTTCAAGGTAAAGAAGATGATTTCTTCTTTTCGTTACAATCTAATTGTGTGTCTTACAGTTTTTCTCCCTTCAAATACTTCCTAAAATGCCCTTCCTTTTGTAAGTAATCTTCACTGCAGAGAGAAGGTTAAGATGACCACCAGAAACTGTCCGTGGACCACCTGACACCAGCCCTTGATGACTTGGAAGTGATCTATGGAGGAAAATGAATGCAGGCATCCTAAACCTATCAACAGCCCTGTGTTTTGAGCTAAACCTATAAGGGAGGATGGAGTTTTGAAGGTCTTGCTCTACTGTGGCCTCCTGTGGCTGGCAAAGCAATAAAGCTATTCTTTCTGCTTCACCCAAAACTCTGTCTCCAAGACTTAATTGGTTCAAGTGTACAGAGGCCAGGTTTTGCTGTAATATGTGTGCAATTTCATTCTTTTGAATGTAGACATAAAATTTCCCCAGGATATTTATTAAAGAGAGTATCTTCTCCATTGCATAATCATGGCATGCTTGCCAAAGGTCAGTTGACCATAATAGTGTGGTTTATTTCTGGGCTCTTGATTCTGTTCCATTGATCTCAATATCTGTTTTTATGCCAGAATCACCCTGATTACTGTAACTTTGTAATATGTTTTGGAATCAATGAGTGTGATATCTATAGCTTTGTTTTTCTTAATCAAAATTGCTTTGGCTATTGAGTTGTGGTTCCAAATGAATTTGGGATTATTTTCTCTATTTCTGTAAATAATCCTACTGGTATTTTGATAGAAATTGCACTGAGTAGTTCCCTCATGGCTAAGTGGGTTAAGGATCCAGCATTGTCAGTGCTGTGGCTCTGGTTATAGATGTGGCATGGGATGGATTCCTGTCCAGGGAATTTCTACATGCTATGGGTGTGGCCAAAAGAAAAAAGGAATTGTATTGAATCTACATTGCTTTGGAAGTATGGACATTTGAACAGTAATGACTCTTTTAATCTGTAAAAACAGACTGTGCTTGTATTTATTCTTGTACTTTTAATTATCTTAGCTCTCAGTGTTTAATTTTCAAAGAAAGCAAAATGTATATAGGCTTTCTCCTCCTTGGTTAAGTTAATTCCTAAGTATCTTTGTATTTTTGATGCTGTTATAGACTGAATTGGTTTTTTAACTTTAAAAGATGTATATGTTGTTAGTGCATAGAAGTACAACAGATTTTTTAATGTTGGTTTTATATCTTGTGACTTTATTGGATTTACTCATTAGGGGTACTCATTCCTTGAGGTTGTTGATTTGAGATCTTTTTTTCATTTCTAATGTAGGTATTTATTGCTATAACCTTCCTTCTTGGTACTGCTTTTGATGTATCCTGTAAGTTTTAGTATGTGTTTTCACTTTCATTTGTTTGAAGATATTTCTTGATTTACTTTTTGATTTTTTTTTGACCCGAAAGTTTAAGATTATGTCATTTGATTTCCATGCATTTTTTAATTTTCCCATTTTCTTTCTATTATCAACTTCTTATTTCATTCCATTGTGATGGAAAAGATACTTGAAATGACTTCAATATTTTAACTTTATTAAGGTATGTTTTTGACTTAGCATACAATCTATCCTGAAGAATATTCCATTCGCATGTGAAAACAATGAATATAGTGCTGCTATTAAATGGAAAATTCTGTATATGTCTGTTAGATACTTTTGTTATATAGTTTATTCAAGACTGATGCTTTTTTATTGATTTTCTCTCTGGATGATCTATTCATTATAGAAAGCAGAATCCTGAAGTTTCCTGCTATAATTGTATTGCTGAATATTTCTCCCTTCAGATCTGTCAATATTTTCTCTGTCTAGTGCTTTAATGCCAGTTTCATAGATATTTATAATTTTTTACATTTTCCTTTTGAATTGGTCCTTTTTCCATTATATAATGACCTTTTCCATTGCAATAGTTCTACACTAAGAGTCTATTTTGTCTGAAATGAGTATAGCCACTCTTGTTCACTTTTTGTTACCATTTGAACAGGATATCTTTCTCTACTTTTTCACTTTTACCTGCATGTGTCTTAAACCTATAGGGAGTCTCTTTAGTGATGTCAGCAAGATAACGAAATACAATATTTCTCTTCTCATACCCCCTCTCAACAAAAATTTGGCATTGATCCACATCCGAATGTACCTCTGATCCAGGTAGGAGATTGTGAAACCCTGGTGCAGTCCACGAATAATAGAGCCCTTTTGACAATACCTGTCTTTATCCAGGAGGTTGACTCACTGACTAAAGTCTTCATTAGTGACTCAGAAGTAACTCCGTACCCATGAGGACTTAGCTGTAACATTCGATCCTATCATTAGCACCATATGCCAAAAGACCCTGGAGGAGTCCCTCCCATCTGTACATTGGGTAGTAGACATACAGAGCTTAATCTTAGATGTGGAAACTGAAGTAGCCCATGAACTGCCTCTAGCCCCCCTTGGCTGTAGTTTGAAAGCCCCTGGTTCCCCTGGAGGCAAGTCCACCATATTTGTTCACACTGTGGATCCTAAAAGAGCCCTATAATTGAGCTCTTGTTTCAGCTACGGTCCACAATCCTGATGGCTCAGGAGTCAGGTAGACACACAGTCTTGTTTGCATCCCCAGAGACCCTAAAAATAATCCAGTGCTCTATTTGAGACCTTATAGCCACAGTCTGTCAGGAGTTCTGAGAGTTGAAAATCTCAGTAAGAGACATACTCTTCTGTGTCCTCAGAAGTCCTGAGAGGACCCTCCTTGGCTCCAGCCCCTCCAAGCTATAGCCCATGAGCAGCATTGCAGGCCCAAGAGCTCAATGAGAAAAATTCCCATTTGCATGCCCAGAAATCCTGAAAAGACCCCTGAATTCTGAAGTGCCATCCATTTCTGCCACAGTCTATAGACTCCCAGCAGGAAACACTCATATCTGCATATCGGAAGATTCTGAAAGGGCTCTATGCTTGGATCCAGCATCTCCTGTCATGGTCAGGAAACAGTCCAGTCCACAAAGGGACCTAGTGAGAGGAACACTCAACTATATCTCCAAAGCTAGGTATGTAGACCTTAATCTTGGCAGTGGAATCTGAAACAGATCCAGAGCTTGGGTCCAGTCTTTTGAAGCCACAGTCCAGGGCCAGCCTTTCCTCCCTAAGGATCAATATTCCAGACAAGAAATGAGCCCTCCCAAGTACATAGCAGGATCTACACAAATCTGCACATTGGGCAATATGCACATTGAATGAGGACCCAATTGTGAATCCTAAAGCCAGCCCTTGTCACAGTGCCACCTTCTTGAACAAGGTACCCTATCCACCCAGGTACTGGACAGGATGCACAGCCACCCAGGATCTTTATCACTAGTATTCCAATGGAATTCTACAGAGAAGTGCTAGATTTTTCTGCAAGAAACCTGCAGGCCTGGACTAAATAGTATGATATATTAATATGCTTAAAGAAAAAAATGCCAAATATACTATACCCATCAAAATAATATTTCAGAAGCTAAGGAGAGATGAAGACCTTCTCAAACAAAGCTAAGGGAATTCATCACCACTAGACCTGCCTTAAGAGAGATGCTTATGAGAAATCTTCTAGTAAAAATAATAGGACACTAGTAACAACATGAAAACATATGTAAGTAAAGACTAAAGATAAATATAAATATTTATCATATTTATAATTATGTCAACTATATAAAGACCAAGATAAATGTATGGTCAAATTCAGAATATCCTAATACCATAATGGTACTGTATATATTACATTCATCTCTAATATAAAAGTTAAAAAATAATATTTACAAATAACTATTGCTAAAATAATTTGATGGATGCAAGCATAAAAAGATATAAATTATGACATCAATAGTATAAAATATGAAGAAACAGAAGCAAAAGTGTAAGATTTTTTTGTATGCATTGAAAGGAAATGTTTATCACCTTAAATAGCTTGTTATGTTTATAAGTTGCTTTATTAAAACCTCATGGTAACTAAAAGAAAAAGCCTATAGTAGACACACAAAATTAAAGAGAAAAGAAATAAAGCATATCCCTATAAAAAGTAAATAAAAAGGAGAGAGTGAGAAAGGATCAAAGGACCTTAAAAAACATAAATAAAAATTAAAATATGACCAGAGTATATTTTTATCTAGCAATAATTACTTTAAATATAAGTGAAGAAAATTAGCAAAAGACATAGTCTCTGAATGAATAATAAAAGTATTAATAAAGGACCCAATAATGTGCTGCCTATGAAAGACACATCTTAGTTTAAAGGACACCCGTAGGCCAAAGGTTAAAAACTGGAAAAAGATATTGAATGAAAATGGAAACCACAGGAGAGTAGGAATGGCTATATTTATGTAAGATAAAATGGACTTTTTTTTTTTAATCAATCACAATAGACAAAAAGGCCACTACACATAATGACAAAAATAATTTCATCAAGAGATGTAACAATTGTAAAACATGCAGCCAACACTGGAGTGTTCAAATATTTGAAGTAAATATTAACAGAACTGAAAGGAGAAATGAAAATAAATTAATAATGGTAAAGAGCTTCAACATCTCACTCTCAATATTGAATAGAACATCCAGACAGTATTTCCTATAGCTTTTTGGGCTACTTTAAATGAGTATTTCAAATTCTTGGTCAAGCAGTTCATAGATCTCTATTTCCTTAGACTCAATTATTGGAGCTTTACCAATTTCCTTTTGTGGTGTCATGTTGCCCGTTTCTTTGTAATCCTGGTAACCTTGCATTAGTGCGTGCATATTTGAAGGAGTAATTTTTACATACTGGTTTCAGCAAATAAAGACTTTCATCTCTGATGAGTGGTGGTCAGAGACTCTGAACTTGTCAAACTGCAGGGTTTGTAAATCAGCTGGGGATGTTCATGGGCAAGTCACTAATGGTGTCTGTGGGTGGGCTATTGGTACACAAATTGGAATAGTTAAACCATATCTACAGGTGGATGGGGCTGAAGTCAGGTTCATGGGCAATCTGCCAGAGCTTCCCCTGGAGTCATGGAGGGCTGGGCTGCCCCTGGGACCATAGTTGAGTTTATTTATGCTTGGTAGTCCTGCCACAGGTGGTACAGTTGGGTGTGACTCCTGATGTGTCTACTGAAGGATGGATTTTCTTCCAAGTCAGCAGGTAGGCATGGTTGTGGCTTTGTCAGAGGGCAGGTGATAGTGCTTTGGGATTTGCCATAGTTGGCAGGTTTGATCCTGGGAGCACGAGCAGGCATGGCTTCCACCTGATCCCCAGGTGATGTGACTACCTCTTGGTCCATAGTCAGGTCCTATTTGGTGGATATATTGCCAGTGGCACAGGTGGTTGTGGTTGCTGCCACAACCTGGAGCTGAGGAGGCTGGTAGCAAGACCATGGAAGAGTAAGGCTGGAGGCAAATCCACACAGTAATGGGGCTGAATCCAGGTCTGTAACCTGATCGAGGTTGGCGAACCTATTCTTTGAGGCACAACCCTGCTTTCTCAAGTAGTTTTAATTGAGATTGTTATACTTCCTAGAATTAGACACTCAAATATACATTTCATTAATAATTAAATATGTTTGCAGATTGACCTAATATTTCTTTAATTTTACAAATCATATTGTAATAGTAAATATGATTGGAAAATACATCAAAAGCTGATAAAAGTTTAAATTATATACTGTAAATTTTTAGCTAGAAATAATATTTTTCAAAAAAAGTTCAATTGCCATTAAAAAAAAATTTTGTTATCCATTCTAAAAAGTAAATAGAATAGCTATAGTGGCTTCGGTGATTCAGAAGAATCCTGTGAAGACCTATATTACTGTCTTGATTGAAAAAATGCCCCACTTTCTTAGAGGAAGTTGGCCAAATTAAATACTTGGAGAATATTCTTCTACAAGGATTAGAAATTAAAAATCCACAGAACATATTCCATGCTGGGGACAGGGCCTCTGCCTTTCGTATCTGAGTCCCTAAGCCTGGCACACTGCCTAGAATTTGTTAGAAATTATTTTGTGTGGATACAAATTATTGTTTGTAGCTGAAATGAAAATTAACCCCTTGTCATAAGTATGACATACATTGGAGCTCATTTTTCAACTCTATTCTACTTACTATAAGACCTTAGGAACTTCTGGGTAACTGAAACAACGGGACTCATGGTCAGGAGGTCACCTAAAAGTCTTGTTTGTTTTAGATGGCTTCTGCTTTGAATTGCTATATACTCCAACAATTCCAGTTTAAATAATACATTGTGTTAAATCATAAGTGAATCACACATAAAAGAAAATGATAAAAGGTAAAGAAAGCAAGCAAGGAAATGCTAAGATCCTCCATTTAATAGTTAATTTCTGTTCTGTTTTGTTCTGAGTTTTTTTGCAATGTGCCAAGGGCATATCAATGATAGATATATAGCAGACATTAGAATATTTAATACCGAGATTTCTTTTCAACCACTATTTTCGTGAAAGAATACCTTTGACACACTGTTACCTTAAGATCCACAAATTTAACTCTCATAAAAGGAAATAGAATCTATTGATTCAACTCAATTATTTGCTCTTTATCAAATGTTGTCATTTGCAATAATTATTCAGTTTTGAAAGTCTAGTTATGTGGTGTGTCAATTTTTAAAAGATGATGGTTAAGAATCGAGTGCGCTGCATTGCAGCAAACAACTATGGATTCAATAACTACTCATCTCATTTACAATCACCTATATCTAATCCTAAATTAGCATGAGGATCTAATGAGATACACAAGGAGACAGATCAGCCAGGGAATGGTTTCAGTCATATTAAGAGTGAAGCTCACAATTCTAAAATCTATCAAACACAGCATGTTCCTGGAATTTAACAAGCCATTCTGGGCTGCTTAGGGACAGTAGGCAAAGTGCCCAAAAGAAAGGAAACTGCAGAACAGACACAAAAAATACATCTCTATTTTGTGAGATACTTGGAAACATACACAGATGGGAGTGTTTGTGTTTAGTACTTCCACTCTCAAATTAAATAAGCCATGATCCTTTTGAGAAGTCATTTATTAAGGGATATATTTTGCTTTTTGAGACATGGCTGTTTTACTTTCATTGGTGACCTCCATCTCACACTTTAGAGACATATAGAGGAGAAGTGATTGAAACACTTCTCCTCTATATCCTACAATGGAAATAACAAAAACATGTATTTTTCAAACAAAAGTGCCCTGTCTGTTGTTTCCCCCCATGGATGTATTTCTTAAATGTTATAGAATTTTCAATGGAATATTATATTAAAATATTGTATTTTAAGTGAAGCTTATAATTAGTGTAGTGTATAATTAGCTTATAATCATTCTAACTACAAAGTAAAAACTAGATAATACTACATTGATTTAATCTACCTCTTTCACCTGGTTTATTTACAGATCCAGCCCCTAATGTGGCATATCTTTTTTTATTGAAATTATCTATGATATAAAGAAAGACATATTCTTTTGGTTGCTTTTAGTTGCTTTATTACAAGCTGACTTTCCCAAGGCAAAGCTTTAGCGTTAAATATGTTTTCTATAAAATACAATGAAACGTACATTTGACATGAGAAATTCTATAGTTTGTTTTGTTAGAATATTTACTTTCTCTTTCAGAATCATAAGGTATGCTAAGATATACAAACGTACATATACGTATATTCATACATACACACACACACTTAGGAAAGATTATAATCCATTTTTAAGTGAGTTAAAAAAAAGCTAAAGTTCAAATAACACTTCTGCTTTAATATTACCCATTGCTGTTTTAAAACATCTCCATATTCCCTGACAACAAAAAACTCCCTCAAATAAGAGTCTATAAATATTCCATTCACAGTGTTTATGTAAAATAGAAAATATTTCTTAAAACCTTTTGAATAATCATTTATTTCCAAATGCTTCTTTGATGTTACTCTGATAAATAGGTAATTTTATGACATCACTACCAGCTGTAGAAAGACAATGGGCTTGAAAAATAAGAAATGAACACATACATTTCTTAATTTCCTCCTTACTATCAACTTAAATTAGAGGAAAGCCATTGAAAATTAAATTAAAATGGGAGTTCCCATTAGGGCTCAGGGGTAACGAACCCTACTTGTATCCATGAGGACATGAGTTAGATCCCTGGCCTCGTTCAGTGGGTTGAGTCCGGGATTGCCGTGAGCTGTGGTATACCTCACAGGGGCTGCTTGGACCTGGAGTTGCTGTTTCTGAAGTGTAGGCTGGCTGTTGCAGCTCCAATTTGACCACAGCCTGGGAACTTCCATATACTGCAGGTGCAGCCCTAAAAAGACAAAAAAAAAAAAAAAAAAAAAAAAACAGAAAATTAGGAGTTCCCATCGTGGCGCGTTGGTTAATGAATCTGACTAGGAACCACGAGGTTGTGGGTTGGATCCCTGGCCTTGCTCAGTGGGTTAAGGATCCGGTGCTACTGAGAGCTGTGGCATAGGTCGCAGATGTGGCTCGGAGCCCGCAGTGCTGTGGCTCTGGCGTAGGCCAGAGGCTACAGCTCTGATTCGACCCCTAGCCTGGGAACTTCACATGCCGCAGGAGCGGCCCTAGAAAAGGCAAAAAGACAAAACAAAATAAAACAAAAAACAAAAAACGGAAAATTAAAATATAACTGTAAACCTATCTAAGCAAAGACATAGGAGGAAGAACATAAGCCAAAAAAGATAACATCAATTTCCTTAAAGTAGAAGGATCGTGGATATCTATCTTGTGGATACTTCTGTGAAAGAAAATACCAGATTATCCCATCAAAAATGAGAGCCAGTCTCACAAGCATAAACCAAGACAACCTTAAGCTCGGAGCTGAAAGGTATGAGCAAACACAAGAGCCCAAAGAAGATCCAGAAGGGCTGGTTAATTTCCTTTCCAGGGACACCAGTGGATTTTTGACTCTTGGTTTGAAGGCACCCGTAGATTATAAATAATAAATAAATTAGGAGGACAGAGACAGGCAAGAGATAAGCATTGTAACTGAGATAAATCTTCATTCTTTTCTGCCAGAAATAAGTGGAATTATTTCAGCTAAGTACAGAGAGAGAAGAATAAACATTATTTGGAGATAGAAAAGGGAAGAATTAATAACATGATATTAAAAATAGACTTAAGTAATTTTTAGAAAATGGGAATAGAAACTTGCTTCTCTTTTATGAGAGCTCTCACTTAATTTGAATGCTAGTTTATTATATCTGTTAAATTTTATTGACATATAGATCATTTTCAATGTGGTCATTCTGCTGTACAACAAAGTGATTCAGTTACGCGTCTACACACACCCATTCTTTCACAGATTCTTTTCCCATATAGATTATCACAGAACATTGGGTAGAGTTCCCTGTGCTATACAGCAGGTCCCCTTTGGCTAATCCTTCCATGTACCTCAGTGTTCATATGCCAGTCCCAAACTTCCAATCCATCCCTCCCCTACCTGACCTCTTTGGTAACCATAAATTTGCTCTCATAGTCTACGGATCTGTTTATGTTCTTCAAATAAGTTCATTTTTATACTTTTTTTTTTTAGATTCCACATATTAGTGATATCATGATATTTTGTTTTCATGTGTCTTTTCTAAAACATGAATCATCCATGTGTACTGTCTGAGGAAGTCAAATATCATCTCTTCACAAAGTCCAGAAAGTAATTATCACTCCAGATTTCATGAACAGAATTACCGACAATGAGGTCACATTATAATACCTGGTATTTTGCAAAATCTTTTAGGTGCTATTAAAATATAAATATTTAACAATCAAAATTTTTTCATTGTTTTAGTACAATATTGTTCTGAGTGAAGGAATGCCCCACAGAAGATTGAGATAGGAAACTGCCCCTGCCGTCCTTATAGAAATATACATAATAATAAAGAATAATTAACAATAGCAGATATCATTTATTGAATGTTTATTAATTACCAAGAATAATTTTAACCGTTTTACATGAATTTATTTCTCACAACATCACTTTCAGGTAAGGAAAATAGATACAAGAGAGGCCAAATAACTTGTCTAAATTCCCACAGAGCAGCCGAAGCATTTACATTTGGTTCCCAGGAAGGCGTACTCCAGAGAACTTGTATTTAATGGAGTTGCAAGTGTTAATTCTTTCCCAATTATGGGAGAATTAGATGAACATGAACACACTTTACAAGTAGAAATCCCCTTACTTTATATTCAAAGCCCATCTATTCCTGGATAATGTGTTGCAAACACACCATCACACTTCCACGTAGCCACCCCTGCCTAACTTGCCTGATTGATAAAATGGGAGTGGGGGTAACTGTCTCTTAAGGTTATTGAATATTTATATGTATTAACTTATGTACATGCTTAACAGAATGTATGGCGCAAAGATATCAGTGGTGTTATTTTTATTACTGCTAATATTACCACTGGCCAGCTCATCTGCTATTAAATCTCTTCAAATGCTGGAGGAAGAATCAGTTGTATTTAACTCATCCAGATGCAATATGTCTAACTCCAATTTGGCCTCTTTAAGCCTAACTCTTGCCTCATGTACTCTTGCCTTAGTTCTCCTTAAGAACTAAGAACTCAACTCCCATGTAAGATGTGAATCAACTGTTCCCTGTAATTCCTTATATTTTTGGCTCTCCCTTGTATACTTGGGATGGATGGTGCCATGTGCTATCATACTCAGACCTGATATATGGGACAAAGCCACTTCCTCATAGTGTTACATAAACATATACAGATCCAGACACGAACCTTAGAACCAAAAATAAATTCAATCAAATCACACTGAACAAAGGAACTAGGTAGGGATATGAGGCCATATAAGTCTAATCTTAAAAGAAGCCACTGAGGAAGAGGATTCAAAGCAAACATGGAAGAGTAAACCATCCTGACTCTAAAGTTGAAATTCCAGCAGTTCTATTGGGTGATTTATCTAGTTCCTGAAATGGATGACATAGGCAGGTCAAAGAGCCATAGGTAAGGTGGCAGAGTGGGTGCTTTTTAAATAATAATTTGATGCAATTGAAGCAATATAAATATAAACACATACCTGTCTCCCAGCTGTACTGTTTCTCTTTCAAGGACACAAGCATGTTTTAATGACCTCTGTATCCTTCCACTAAGATAGCGTAGGGGACTCAGAACCCCAAATATCTTGAATGAATTAACTAATATTCAACTGGATGACTGGAGGATGGTGGATAAACTCCAATTCTAAAAGTACATATTTTGGGGAGGGAAGAGGAAGTGAGGATATCATGAAATTATAGATCCACCTAAAAACATTGGGCTGAAAAATTCCTCTATAAATAAAAACTAATAATAATAGTAGTTGTCTTTCAGAACCATTTTGTAAAAAGAATAAATCTCCTTACATTATTTTGTGTATATGCAATAATCATCATGTGCGCTAGCTATGACGGATCAGGACACATATAATAATTTTACCTACATAGGACTCCAATGATGATGATGATGATGATGATGATGACACTGATAATGACAACGGTAATGATCGATAACATTGATTGTTGATTTTGGTGTAGGAAATTATTTTATTTTTATCTACTAGGTGGGATACTCTTATTACTTCTTTTCCTATACTAAGAGATTAACTTTCAGAATTTAGGTAATTTACCCAGTGTCACAGTGTAATGTATATTCTTTAAATGCATATTTGTTAAAAACCATTGCATCCAAAGTGTCCAGCATAGTATATGAACATGGTAGATTCATAATAAAATGTATTGATTAAATGAACACAAATCATGACATCTCTTACTACTGAATAATATTTCATTTTTTCTTTTACTTTAATTTTGCTATTAACTGCTATGATATACTGCTGTTTATTACCATAAAAGAATACCTTAATCTGAGCTTGGATTACTTTATATATTGGGAAGTATACTTCAAAGATTGGTATGGCTTGAAAATCTCCCTATATGTAGAATATCTTACATCTTTTTCCAATTATCTTTAAATGATTCCATCATTC
Source organism: Phacochoerus africanus (assembly GCF_016906955.1). Taxonomy (NCBI): domain Eukaryota; kingdom Metazoa; phylum Chordata; class Mammalia; order Artiodactyla; family Suidae; genus Phacochoerus; species Phacochoerus africanus. The sequence continues at coordinate 31,083 of NW_025927325.1, forward strand.
TGCCGTAAGAAACAATCGCATCTTTTTGCTGTCTTCCTTTACCAAGTATTTGATTTTAAAAATTCATCCAATTTCCAAAAATTTTTAACTCAATGAATTTTACTACAGTTATAGCTATACAATGATCATAATGAGTTCTCTAAATCTACAAAATATAGATGAACTCATAACTGAGTTCTTATTTGCAGGTTGATGTGATGTGCCCATGCACTTACATAAGAGATCACATCCTTTTTGTCAGGGACTTTTGAAAGGCCTTTATGAGAACATATACAACTTCAACTCTAATAGTGATTTCTTCGGGACAGACCGGGTATAATAGGTCTGCCAATGCTCGGCAATCAATTAACTGGTTATCAATGATCTTAGAAAAGGTTAGCCTAAATAATGTAGGTTGTGCCTGATACATCTAGATTTCTGAGTTTAACAGAATGCGGTACACAAAAGCTTTCATCATGTACTCAGACCCAGGGGCACCTCTATGACTCCTAGTTTACAGCATTTTCACAACATAGTTTTTTGGGGGGTTTTATTTTTATTTTTGGCATTTTGATATTATCCAACTTTGTAAACTAACAATTCTACCTGGGCTTTTCTTTTTTGGTGCCAAAACGACAAAGCTTCCATTCAAAGTGAAGCGTCAAAACTCCATGAGTTTCTGCATAGCTATGGGAAACAGTGAATAGAAGGGGACAACCCTTCTTTCAGGGGGAAAAAACAAACAAACATGAAACAGTGGATATTCTTTACTTGTCAAATGCAAAGGAATTGACAAAAATCATTAAATGTGCCTTCTGGCTAGTTTGCTGGCAAATGCAAGCTGTTCTCCCAACTATTTCAGGATTATATTCCCTACAGGAGGCACATTCTACCTTTTTCTCATGCTAAATTAACCTTTTCCCACCGAAGAAATACTGAGATACTGTGTTGCAATGTCCAAAAGATACTGACATATATATGAGTATTATTAATTGCTATTTATTCAGGGTGCACATATTTAACAGTTAAGAGTTATTAATAATATAGATAGTTTGGGTTTAAAATAGGCCCTTAAATTGTCTTCATGTATATGAAAAAATATATGACACTGTTTTAGTGCCTCTGTGTGTGGGTGTTATGTGTGCAATTAAAATTAAAGCAGGAGAGTATTACTAAGATTCTGATTTTTTTGAAGTAATGGATTTTTGAGACTAACCACTTATAGAAATCCTTTGAACAGAAAATGCACATAACAATGGGAAAGGGCACAGGATTTTGATCAGGGCATCCTGATTTAAAATCCCAGTTCTCTTCTAATTGTTTATGTATTTTGTGGAAAAAAAATTACTTGATCAATTTGTGTTTCAACCCTCATCTACAAATGATGATTAAAGAATGTCTGTATCAGGGAATTCCCGTCGTGGCGCAGTGGTTAACGAATCCGACTAGGAACCATGAGGTTGCGGGTTCGGTCCCTGCCCTTGCTCAGTGGGTTAACGATCCGGCGTTGCCCTGAGCTGTGGTGTAGGTTGCAGACGCGGCTCGGATCCCGCGTTGCTGTGGCTCTGGCGTAGGCCGGTGGCCCCTAGCCTGGGAACCTCCATATGCCGCGGGAGCGGCCCAAGAAATAGCAACAACAACAACAAAAGAAAAAAAAAAAAAAAGAATGTCTGTATCACCGAGTTATGGGATTCGATGTATTTCTAGGTATAAAAGAGTCTGGCATAGAGTATATCCAATGCAATCGTTAGCTATTATTATTGCAATATAAATATTCTTTTCTCATAGACGATATTCATACTGTGTGTTCCTCGGGAATCTAAAATATAGTCCTTTACTAAATGTTCACCTTTCGCTGAAAATTTCTGTTTATGTCTAAGAATATTTGGAAACCAAATTGATCATTTCCAACTAATTACTTACATATGCCAGTCCAAGTGAATGTTATCTAATTTGGGTTCTCTGTTCTGTGTCGCCTCTTTTTAATGAAACTCCCTCCAGCCAATTTGAATAAGAAAATTGTTAAGTGGTGAATACTTGAGTGAGGTTAGTAAAAGAAACACATAACAGTGGATGTCTGGGGAGAACAGCTTGCATTTGCCAGCAAACTAGCCAGAAGGCACATTTAACGATTTTTGTCAATCCTTTTGCATTTCACAAGTAAAGAATATCCACTGTTTCATGTTTTTTTTTTGTTTTTTTTTCCCCCCTGGAAGAAGGGTTGTCCACTTTTATTCACTCTTTCCCATAGCTATCTAAACACCTGAGCAATAACTATTTTCTCCTCTTTCTGCACTGCTTGAGCTACTCATCAATATCCATTTTTTGTTCCCTCCTGTTTTGGAGGACAGGTGTCCTTGATTTGAGAAGACTAGTGCTGATTCCTAGTATCAAAGGCTATTCCATCTATCTCCCTTCTTCAAAGACAATTCAAAGTAACCTTTCATCTCTCTTCCTGGTGGACCATCATTAATGAAACTTGCATTTTTAATGTTACCATCCTGCTGGCCACTGCATCTGAAACCGCAAGAACGACAGTGCATGCAAAATCTTATCCAACTGTGCTTTTGCTCACAGCCTGTAAAACTGAGAGCCAATGCAGAAACTCATGGAGTTTTGATGCTTCACTTTGAATGGAAGCTTTGTTGTTTTGGCACCAAAAAAGAAAAGCCCAGGTAGAATTGTTAGTTTACAAAGTTGGATAATATCAAAATGCCAAAAATAAAAATAAAACCCCCCAAAAAACCATGTTGTGAAAATGCTGTAAACTAGGAGTCATAGAGGTGCCCCTGGGTCTGAGTACATGATGAAAGCTTTTGTGTACCGCATTCTGTTAAACTCAGAAATCTAGATGTATCAGGCACAACCTACATTATTTAGGCTAACCTTTTCTAAGATCATTGATAACCAGTTAATTGATTGCCGAGCATTGGCAGACCTATTATACCCGGTCTGTCCCGAAGAAATCACTATTAGAGTTGAAGTTGTATATGTTCTCATAAAGGCCTTTCAAAAGTCCCTGACAAAAAGGATGTGATCTCTTAGGTAAGTGCATGGGCACATTACATCAACCTGCAAATAAGAACTCATAAAGTTATGAGTTCACCTATATTTTGTAGATTTAGAGAACTCATTATGATCATTGTTTCAATATACAGTTAGATAGAGTAGGTAGATGATAGATAGATAGATAGATAAGCATAGACTTAATTTTGTGTGTAAATATCTGTAGGTGTGCTGAGTCCAGGCTCATACTGCTTGCTCTACAATGGGTCAGTAAATCAAGAGATGAGTTGTTGTGGCAAGAAATAGTAACTTTATTCAGAAAGCCATTAGACACCAAATTTATCAGATTCCAGGATATATATTTTGCTATTTTGGTGTCCTTGGTTATTCAGATTTTTAAATATATCCTAAACAGTTTTTATTAAAGCAATACTGTGCTGTATTAAGCAATCAAATTCTGCTGAAAATGATCATAAGAAGCAGAAATAAATCCTGATCTTTTTATCACAAGCTCAAATCTACCTCTCATGGGGAATTGACTTAACTTTTCTTTAAGATTTCTATATTGGTTTTTCTTCATATTTCTAAGTAATAATTTATTCTACTTTATCTTAATCTCTTAATTAATTTTCCACTTTGAATACAAGAAGTTATTACACTTAATGTCCCACAGTTAAACCTACCTCTTATCATTTAATAATAATAATATTTTGTTTCCTCCATTAGTTGCTATTTAAATAATATTAATGTACTTTTATTTATTGTTCTAACAACCCTAGATATTCCCTCTGACCCATCATCCTTTGTTAAATGAAGATATTTGCATTCCTAACCTTCTCAATATCATCAACCTGTTTTTTCCCAAATGCTATTGTTTGTATTGCTATATATTCATGTTTAATAATTTACATTCTTTTTGTAAACGTATTGAAATCACTTTTGTTTTGTCTGGTGTAAAAGTCAAAACTCAAATGGCTAGACAAAGAAAATGTAGTAAACATAAATAAGTGAACCAGGACAGAAATTAGAAAAATTGACTATCAGAAATTAAACTTTTTGGGTGATTATTATTATTTGATGCATGTACGATTATATATAAAAATGTATTACTTTGTTTCCATAATACCAAATTATAGAATTATAATATATATTATATTGAGTATTGTATTTTACATTTAATATTAATAATGGACACCTTTAAAGGTAACAATTCTATTGTTCAAACCCATGACTCCTTTTATTTAGCTCCAGATACCTAGCTCCTTTTTTTCTATACCAAGAAATATCAATGTCATTCTTATGCTTTAGGTTGTACTATGCGATAGAAGTCAGCTTTGAATCGGTTTAATATGGAAAAATATTTAATTATATTCAGTTTTATGGTAGAATACAGCTGTTCACCATTGTAAGTGCTTCCAAAGATGAATATAATCTTTCACAATGGTTTTTATATTTATAGTAACATGTCCCAAGGTATTGGTAAAGTTCTAATATACCAGCATTATCATATTTAATTTTCAGTATCAAATTTTATTGTAGTTCAATAACTTCCACTTGAAACTCTTCATTCACACCATCAATATTCATTGAGAGAGGTGAATTGAACAATGCTAGTTCATTTTCATGAAGTAGCAAATCAGAGAACATTTTCTAAAATCCAGTCTTTAATACCACAATTTATAAGAATGTGGTTCAGAATAATACTTTCATTTCTGAAAACTTATATCTTCAGAGGAAACTAGGTCAGATTAATCCTCACCAAATGAGTTTCCCAAAGAAACCATTTCCCTAAAAGCAAAGTGAATTATATACTTTTGTATATGCTTGGAGATAATCGATAGGAAATGTTCAAACTGTGTAGATAGATATTACTTAAAAAAAAAAAAATCCCAATTTTTGAGCCCACATTTTCAGTAAACTAAAGCTGTATTTTTAACAGATGACAGGGACTTTACTTCTTTCAATATTTGAAAAAACAAATGAACAAACAAAAAAATAGCTATTTCAACATTATTTAAAACCACCATCCTTTTTGTAATAATCAAACATATTGTACATATAATATACCTAAAAAAGCATTACTATCTCAGTGACAATTTAAAGGTCTGTAACACTGTGTTAATGATTATGTTCAAGGACTTTTATTTCAATTTTTAAATTTTTAGCATGAAATAATTACTTGTGAGTAGTACAATGAATGTCTCTGTAAGCTGAACCTTTGAAAAAAATGCTGCCACACTGTATTTAAATTTCTTAACTAAAATTATACAGTATTCCACAGTTGGCATACCATCTATAGCTTCACTGTCTGGTAGAGTAGCCACAAGCCACAAGTGGCTGTTTAAATTTAAATTAAATAAGTTAAATTAAAAATTCAGTTCCTCAGTCACACTAGCCACATTTCAGATGCTCAATAGCCACATGAGGTTAGCAGCAACATTTTGGAGAGCACAAATATAGAATATTTCCAATATCTCAAAAAGCTATTTTGCAAAATACTCCTCTGAAATAGGGGATGGCAAACATTTTCTGTAAAGGGCCAGGAACTATGTATTTTAGGCTTTGGGGGCTGTATATGCTCTGTTAACAGCTTCTCAGTTCTGCGGTTGTAGCAGGAAAAGTTATACACAATATGTGAACATACTTGTGTGGCTGTCTTCCAATAAAACTTTTTGGCCAGATTTGGCCCATGAGCTATTTTTTGGCTCACCCTTGATCTATATAATATTTGTTTTGATCAATCTACATGAAGATTTAACAACTTTTCAAACTCAATATGTATCAGCATGTAGAGTATTTGGGGCATCATATCCAGTAGGTTTTTAACTATATAACAATTACAAATGTTTTACTGGAAAATATAAAACTAAGACATATTAAATAAAATTTTTCATTTCAGTTCTGTTACAGGGGAAAAATAGTGGTGTGTGAACTATGAAAAAAGGAGGAAGGCAAATTTTATCTAAAAGGAACAGCTATTGTTTTATTGCAGTTTATTTTTGACATATAGAAATATGAATTCATTTATTTTGGTTTTTTAAGACAGTTCAGGAAACAATTTTACATGCAATATCTCAAGAGCTAAAATTGTAAGTGCCCTAATAACTAAATTTCACATTTTCAATATATTCTTTTGTTTAGGCAACTGTTTTCAGCCTCACATATGTTGTGTGATTCCAAAAGTTGAAAATAAAAAGATGTTGCCTAGTATTGTAAGAGAGAAAGCAAAATTTTACCTCTACCCTCTTAGGGATTTGGCTGAACCTGAGAATTAAATTGACGTATGGCAGATCAACAAAAGAAAAGCATATAGATTTATTTAGTATAAATTTTACATGATGCAGGAGCTGTCATAAGGAATAAAGACCCAAAGGAGTTACAAAAGCTAACTGTTTTATACCAGGCTGAACAAAGAGTGCTATAGTATAGAAAAGTAACACAACTATGTTGGGAGACTAAAAGATGACCAGAAATATTTTAACAAGGCCTGTACAGAATTCTCTGTGTCAACTTTCAGTCCTTGATAATAAGATTTCCTTCTGATATAAGGAGGGCCTGTTCCATACAAGATTTTTATCTCTCACTTTCAAAAATAAAAGGGGGGGGAACGCTTCTTTATCTTGACTATTGTAAATAGTGGTGGTATGGTCATAGGGACGCATGTATCTTTTCAAAATTTTTTTCCAGTTGTAAATGCAGAAGTAGACATTCTGGCTCGTATAGTAAGTCTGTTTTTAGTTTTTTTGAGGTCCATACTGTTTTCCATAATTGTTGCACCAATTTTTATCCCCATTAACAAGGGTTCCCTTTTCTCCACACCCTTGCCGGCACTTGCTATTTGTAGACTTTAATGACAACCATTCTGACAGGTGTGATGAGGTGATATCTGATTGTTGTTTTGATTTGCATTTCTCTAATAATTAGTACTGTGTTGTTTTGATTTGCATTTCTCTAATAATTAGTAATGTCAAGCAGGTTTTCATGTGCCTGTTAGCCGTAGGTGTGTCTTCTTTGGAAAAATATATATTCCACCCTTCTGCTACTTTCTTAATTGGGTTGATTGATATTGAGTTGTATGAGCTGTTTATATATTTTGAATATGAATTTCTTGTCACTCACCTCCACAATTGTTCATTAACACAAGAATGGATAAAAAAGTCATAATATATATACACATCAATATATATTACTATGTGTTATATATTACTGTATATAGTATATATTATATATATTACATATTATATATATTTGACATAACAAAGAATGAAATTCTGCCATTTACAGCAATGTGGATGGAATTAGAAAATAATATTCTCAGTGAAGTTAAGTCAGACAGGAAACGTAAATGCTGTATCATATCACTTATATGTGAAATTTAAAAAGTAATACAAAGGATTGTATATAGCAAAATAGAACAGCTTCACAGATATAGAAAATGAACTAGTCATTACCAGTAGGGAAAGAAATGGGGGAAGCGATACCTTAAGAGTATAGTATTAAGAGGTATAAACTACTATGTAAGAAATAGATAAGCAATAAGGACATAATATATAACACAGGGAATCATAGATATTACCCTATAATAAGTTTTAAAGGTGTATAATCCACAAAAATGCTGAAACTTCTAGGCTATATACCTGAAACTAATATGATATTTTAAATAAAATGTATTTCAACTAAGAAAAAAGAAAGGGTAGAGTCAAAATCCCTTCTTATAGCTCCTGCTTTTTTTTAAAGTGCTTTTTAGCTCAAAATAATATTTATACCAAAGTGGCATATTTTGGGGTGACATATTCTGGTTTCCTTTCACTTCACATCAGGTTCATGTTTTTACTTGAGAGCCAGTTAATGTCCTGTGATTAATTCACTTTCTTTTACCACTTTGTGTTTTGGTTATTATTCCAAATTTCTTGAATTATCCTTTGTTTTCAAAATCTTTATTCAGGCAATTCCACTTTGTTTAATCCCATCTTTACTGATTGTTTTCTGAGTTACTGAACAGATTCTTAAACTATTTTTGTGTTTTGACATTTTCTAGTTCTTCCCTCTTTTCTGGTGAATTTTCATATTTTATCAGAACATATCCAAAATAAATTGTAAAAACACTCATTAGCACATGGTAAAGCTCATTAGAAATATGATGTCAGTCTGATTTTAATTCCTTTATAAGAAAATCCTTCATTGTTTTTCTTATTATTATAAAGGTTAGGATATATTTTTTCTGAGTTTGGGAGAATATCTTTATCCTTGCTTTCTCTTAATTTCAAAAGATGCATCTTAAAGAGGATTTTTTTTTCCCTAACATATGTGCTGAATGAAGCTTTCAATCTGGTCTTGAATCTTTTTTTAGGTATTTTGTAAGTTAGGATTTCTTACCATGCATATTCTCTGTTGTTATCACTTAGTCTTCTTTGATTTTTCCCTCACATCTTGTCCTTTTATATTACTTCCTCACTTTGTGATTTTTTTTCATTTTTCTTTCAAATATTACACTAGTTTTTATATTTTCCAAAGCGTGTTGCTATTCCTTGACTATTTCTCTTATGTAACTTTCTATTTTTCTATTATCGATGCAGCATTCAAGTGTTTCTGGTTTATTATTAAACGGACTCTGTTCCTTAAATTACTTGTTCTCTTAGGAATCACATTTGTATTTTTTTTTATTTTTCTCTTTATCTTGGTGTTATTGTTCTTATTACTGGGCTTATTCAAATGTATGATGAGCATGGCATGATCCTTTATATTTAGGAAAGACAATCTTAGACATCTGATTATGAGCCTAAGAGACATGACTGGGCTTTTCAACTGGGAGACTACCTTGCCTTTTAATATGAAAAAGCAGAGAATCAGTAGTTCAATATTGGAATGCCTAAATACAAGTAGTTTTTGTTCTAGAACACTAGGTGCTCAAGTTTTTCTTGTCAATTATTATTCTTTATTGTTTTAGGATTTCTTATCAACCGACCCTTTGGGGGATGATAAATGATTGAAGAAAGACTATGTCATATGTGAATGTACATGTGCTTGTGTATTTCGCTGTAGTGAATCTTTGGGTCAATCTGCTTTTATTCTTCTCTATTGCACACCCCTATTTCTATATCTACAGTTTTTAAGATTTGATTAATTCAGCATTCTGTAGGGACTAATGTGCTTCTATTTCTTCCCTTAACCCTCTGACCTATAGTTTAAGCTTCATCTTTCTTTTCCTATGTCATTAGTTATTAATCATCAACAGTCATTGATATCTGTTGTCTAGTGATGCCACAGTCACCCAATTCCTTCTGTCCTTATATTCTTTTACTTATGGATGGTTAAGAGTGAGAAAAAAAGAAACTTTCGGTTCTTCAATCTTAAGCAGACCACCTCAGTATCTTCTATTTTTTTCTCTAAATTCATATTAGTAAAATCAGAGAGCACATCAATAATATTCAGTGAGAAATCTGTATTCACCCATAACCTAATTGATCATAATCTCATTATTTTGTATCTAAGAAATATTTATTATATGCGTTTTACTAGAATATTTTGATTTACTTAACCATATTTTGAAAAACACAACACAGAGCATGAATTCTAAGTTTCAACCAAGAACATAAAAGGAGATATTGGGAAATGAACTTCTTAATATGAAAAATGTGTTAATTATATTTACCTTCTTGGGATGTTATGACAATTAATTAATACAATGTATATGATAACTTACCTGGCAGATTATCTAGTAAAACATGGTGATAAACAAATGAAAACTACCATTACTATCTTTCAATTGTAAAATATCTCTGCGCTAAAGATCTCAAAAAGAAATTGAATATTTACATGCAAGTTTTATTTCAGAGGTAGATCCTTCACTGGGTGTGGGAGTAAAACAAATATCCTGAGATCCCTTCATCTTGTGATGTTTTCTGTTTCTACAGAAACTGTCCTGTAATTTAGCATAATTCTCTGTAACATCTGGAACTGATGGATAGGATTATCAGAGAAGGAAAAACTAACTTTATTTTTAGAGAGAACTATTAAATGTCTAGACGCCAAAGATCTTTTGTTGTGTGTTCATATATATTGAGAAGTGGGAGAAATATATGTCGTAAAAGACTTAGGAACATACAAAACATTGATTTGCATTCTTCCAAGTAGTTTTTTTTTTTTGAAGGCTTTAGAACAGTGAGAAACAGAACCATTTACAGCAACATGAATAAACTTTAATTTAACCAGAACATTTGATTAAGTACCATTTCAGTTGCATCCAACATGCTGGATAATCAAGTTATAAAAGCACTTTGATATAAGCAGTACATAAGCTTTTGCCATGGAATATTTTTCAAAGTCCTAATTTAGAATCTTTAAATATTTATAACAATCCTCACATATCAAGGAATATCAAAGTATATCAAGGCAGAAAAGAAATTGCTTTTAATATGACTCTGAAAAGGAAAGAATAGAGATGTAAGGTAGAATGAGAGCAAAATTCATTCAGTAAATATTAAATGTTGTGGAGGTGGAGATTTGAAATTTAAGCTTATAATCATACACCACACCAAAAGCCTTTGAATTTGTACCATGTCTGGACCATTTTTTTTCCTAAGTGCTATTAACTGAATCTTTTTTGAGATTTATTCTATAACACAGAACATGGCTAAACGGGCCTCCTCTCTAGGATTGTGAGATATTTCAGAAATATAAATTATCTAGGCAGAGGCTATTAAATGGCTTCTAAATAATCATTATTGTAAGGCTATTATTAAAAGACATTATTATAGGATTTTTTATTATTTCACTTAACAACTAATGAGTGACCTCTGATTTATGCAAAGGATAAGCTTAGGTGCTAGAGATTTCCACTATAAATGGGAAAGGCATAGTCAGGCCAAAATGAAACTGACGTCATAGTTTGATGTGGGAAGTAGAGAAAATCAGTTACAAATTTATAGTTTTTGATGTTCTAGGAAGTAAGAATGCTACTACCTAGAACAACTAATAGGAAGCCTGTTTTTTAATAGATTTGCCAATATATTCTCATGGAGAATATATTTAAATCTGGAGTTTGTGGAATGAAGAGTCAAATACATAAAGTTTAGAACACGGAGGTTTACAGACATATGGAAAGACACTGAAGCTCCCACCCTCAAAATTTCTGTCTTCTAGGAACTGCTGAGGGAATAGTGTACCTGAAGCAGGCACAGAAGGGGACACAAGATGTTGGAGTAAGAGCCCACAGACCAGATCAAGGAATATCTCACAAACTTCTGCAAAGAATTTTTATATTTTTTCAAGTTCTATGCAAAGCTATTTAACTGTGGAGATCACATAATTGATCCCTATGGTTATCTTTTAACAGATTCTTAACTTCTGAGTAAAGAAGGAGTGGGATAAAGGAATAGTGATAGAGAGGTTCAGGACTAAAGCAAAATAACAGTTAAGCTGGAGAGAAGTGAACACATCTGAAATACTTTTGGTGTAGAAGAAGTAAGTGATTGACATTTAAGCTTATAATCATATATCACATTATGTGCTTCTGATGATGGATCAGGTAGACCAGAACATACACAAGTTATCACAGAGGACTCCTAGATTTCTGCTTTTTGCCATTAGGTTAATGGTGATATTGTTTACTCTGATGGCAAATGATGGATGAAGAATAGTTTGGAAATAAGGAAATCAAAATTTCTAACATGGTCATTGCTAAATTTGAAGTGAGAGCATCTAAGTAGAGTCCTCAAGTATGCAGATGGATACTTGAATTTGTAAAATTCAAGTAGTGTCTGGGATGGGAATGTTAATTTAAAATTATCAGCATTTATAAACATAGATACAAATAATGTTATCAGGGGTAAAATATATAGAAAAATAGTATCTACATTGTAGCCATAAACCTTGCAATAGAACAGGAGAGCAATAACTCAGCAAAGGACACTGGAAACTTGGTGAGTTAGGAAATTGAATGGGGTATCATCTTAGAAACCAAGAGGGAGAACACTGTTTCAATAGCAGTCAGTAAATCCAAGAAGCTAGTTATTTAAAGACAGAGTAATGTGCCTTTATTCAATCATTGCATAGAGAAATATGAACTTAAAATCTATTCTATGCTAGCTATTCTTCAGGCACCAGAAAAACAGAGTGGGCAAACATTTCTGAAATTATAGAGATGGTATTCTAGAGAAGAGAGACACACAAGGCACAAGAAAAATAGGAAATATGTAAAACATATGGCATGAGAGATAGTGTTAAATTCCAAGAAGAAAAATACAGAAGGGAAGAGGTTAGCAAGTCTTGAGAAGAGTTTATCAAATTTGGATACTTTTGACCTTTACATTTGGAAGTGTGAGAACTACTTGTGACTCAAAGGAGAACAGCTTTGGAGGAACACTCATGATGAAAGTCTAACTGCAAAAGATTGAAGAGTGAAAAAATATGACGAAGTGTAGAAATAAGGGTAGACAATTCTTTTAGGAACTCTAGTTGTGAGTGAAAAATGATACAGGGTTACAGGTGGAAGGCAAGGTGGGGTCAAAAGCATTTATTGATTTATGCCTTCTAAGTATTTATTTACTTATCAATAGTGATTTCATGTTTACATGCTGAGATGTAGTCTCCAGTAAAGATTAAAAACGTAGGGGAAAAATGCAGATATACAACTCAATACATAAATGAAAGATTAAAGGAACAAGCTTTCAATGAGAGGAAAGACATTTGATCCATTTTAACAAAAGAGTATAGGAACAAATGAGTGAAATTATGTTAGTTTACCATCTGATGGTGCAAAGATGTGGCAATATAATCATTTGAGGGTGGTGATTAATAAAAGAGGATTTAAGGATTCCCTCCGTGGCTCTGCAGGTTAAAAACCTGAATAGTGTCCATGAGGCGATGCGGGTTCAATCCCTGGCCTTGCTCAGTGGGTTAAAGGATATGGCATTGCCGTGAGTTGTGGTGTAGATCACAGACACAGCTTGGATTCTGAGTCGCTGTGGCTGTGTTTTAGGCCGGCACCTGAAGCTCAAACTCAGTCCCTAGCCTAGAACTTGCCTATGCCATAGATGCAGCACTAAAAAGGAAAAAAGAAAAAAAGAAAGGGGGTGGGGACTTAAGTGGCTGCCAAAGGATAGTTCAGTTCAGTAAATATTGGGATTACCAGTTGAATCCAATGGGAAAAGAGACAAAGATTTTGAGAATATTTTCAAATGATTGATTATACTAATGAAGCTTGAGATAAAAACTAAGCAAAAAAAATGTACAAGAGAGGGTCAGTGAATGAAATATCTTTATGAAGTGAACTATTTAAGGCAGGGGATATTCTAGGAGTGCTGAGAAGCGAGAATGGGAGGCGTGTATGAGAGGGCAAGATATTTGAAAGTAAATTTCAACAAAGAATTCAAAATAAAGGGAATCTTAGATTCTTTTGAAAGTAAGGATAGAACTTTGAAATATATATTTGAAGTCAATTTTTGTACTGAACTTTCCAGTTCTCCTAACCTGCTACCCTTCACTCACGCAGTTTATGCAAGGAATAATTTGACATCCAATTGGCTGGGTGAAAAGTGTCAGACTGGAAAGTTAAAGCAGTCCTTAAGGGTTTCTGACTCTTTATAAGAAGGTGGAGAGCTAAGATGGAATTGTTGGGTAAGTAAGAAAGAGAAGGTGCAAGGTTAAACTCTTGAAGGATGTAAATACAATGCTTCTTCATTTGGAAAAGGAGATTTCCTCAGGCTTGGAAGACGAGAGTGAAAGGTATGGTTCTAGAAGCAGAACAGATCCAGTAAAGTAGAAAGATGCTACCAAAAAAAGATACAACTGAATTTATTTGCTAAACAGAAATAGACACACAGACTTTGAAAAAAAAAATTATGGTTACCAAAGAGGATAGTTTGGTGGGGGTGGGTGCAGGGGAGGGCTGGACTAGGGGTTTGGGATTGGTTTATATGCACACTAAGGTATATGGAATGATTGGCTAATGGGGACCTGCTGTATGGTGCAGAGAAATCTACCCAATATTCTGTGATAATCTACATGTGAAAAGACTCTGAAAGAGAATGAATGTGTATACATGTATAAATGAATCACTTTGTTGTATAGAAAAAGTTATCACAACATCGTAAATCAGCTATACTTCAATAAAACTTTTAAAAACAGAGAAACAAAAGACATAAGGTGATAAGCCAAGGTTTATGGGAAAAGAAGATGGCATACAAATTTTCCTATGGCTTTAGCATGCTCGGAAAAAAGCACCATGGGGTGAGCAACGAATAAAACCTCATTAGCAAGAGTAGACAGAAGTTCACATGCTTCTCCACATTCCTGATGTGAAATATTTTTCTTGGACCATGATATAGTGCTGGAGGGTGGAGTTGGGCTGAAAAATAGAAACTTAAAGAAGAAACCAATGTCCTGTTTTTCATCAGTTCCACAGAATAGCGACTCAGACATCATAATTTGACTGAGAAAAAAAAATCCAGAATTTTGTGCATACTTTATTTTGAGGATTAATATCCAAAACTTCTTCATGAATATGGCTCCCCCTCCCCATTTATCCTCACTGTATTGGCAGCTGGGTAACCAAAATAAAGGCTATTCTTCATCTCAGAAATAATTTTTACAGATGCAACAAACCCCAAAGACATGCAGAATATAGGGAGGTGGCCATAGGAAGTTAGGGAAGTTCCACTCCTTTCCCACTTGCAGAAGGACACTCAGAAAGAATTGTCATGGCGCTGTTAATGGGAACAAATACAACTTTTAGAGTACAACTGAAAAAAAAAAGTGTTAAAAAAGTAGTTCTCCAGAGAAAATGAAACTATAAAGGATGCTGTTTTTACTCTATCAAAACTTTGGTGAAGACTGTGAAAAGAGGAGTTTTCCAGTTCAGTGGACATGAATCCGACCAGTATCCATGAGGACACAGGTTCAGTCCCTGGCCTCATTCAGTGGGTTAAGGATCTGGCATTGCCCATGAGCTGCAGTGTAGGTTTCAGACACAGCTCTGATTTTGCATTGCTGTGGCTGTGGTGCAGGCCAGTAGCTACAGCTCAAATTTGACGCCTAGCCTGGGAATCTTCGTGGGCCATGGGTGTGGCCCTAAAAAGACAAAAAATAAATAAATAAATAAATAAATAAATAAAAAGACCGTGATAATAAAATGTCCTCAAAAAACGAAATGGAGAATTATACAAAAGAAACTTTGCTCATCAGAGCACAGCAAGATCATTATATGCTTTTGTAGGAAGAATTTATTCCAGAGGGAGGATGACAAACTTAGAAAAGCCCCACAATGGAGTGTGACTGTTCATTTTTTAATGAACTGTGACGTTTTACCTGGAAAAATCGTTAAATGGGGCTCCACTATAGGAATCAATCTTTTCTGATGAAGTGCTCAACTCTGGATATCTCAATATTCAAGAATAGTTAGATGGTCATCTGTCTGCCAGTTTGGAGGATATGAATTCTAAGGTCCTGTAAAACACTGAAAAAAAACTATAAATCAGAGAAAATCCTTGAAAAATAGAATTGTGCAATGACCAATTTGCTCAGTGTGGGTGGAAAGAGACATTGGCTTTTGTATAGATTTAAATACTATTGGTCTGTCTTCTTATTAAAAACTCTTGGGATCTAGAATTTTTGGCTTTTCTAAATATATAAAATAGATATGGTTATGGAATATCATGCATTAAATTAAATACAATTTCCTCCTGACAGAATTTATGTTTTAAGTCGTAAATGGAGTTGGTAAAGATTAAGTGAATGTATACTTCATTTTGTTATATTACCAAGAAATTTTTATCACCTCCTTTTATCAGGTAGGTGAAAAGTTGTCAATATATTCTAAATCCTCTTAACATGTGTACATACACAGGCACATGGCTGTCGGAAGGCAGGAATCATGCAGGTGATCTTAGATACTGCATATCACAAACCCCAAAGTTTAGAAACTGTTCAGTAATTATGTGAACCAAATAGGAAAGAACATGGCATGCTGAGGCCACAGAACAATGAAGCATGATGCAAATAGGAATTATTAACCTTCCGTTGGATTTCTGTCATATAATTTAAGTATATTATCTTAATTTTCAAAATAAGCCTATTAATTCAGTGACTTTTTTAACATAATAAGGAAGAAAAATCAACCAATGCAATGCTAAAGATTGGACTATTCTTCCCCTTCCTTGTAGTATGAATATATATCCGCCTGCTTTGACTTGGGACATTTTAATACCTCCCAGTGGAAAAGTATAGTATATTTCTACACCCATTGACTTTGAGTTGGGCTGTGGGATTTATTGTGGGAGGGAATGAGTGTGCCAGTTCTGAGCAGAGGCTTTAAACAACATCACCTCTATCTCCTTGATCCTCTTGAACTCTTGCACCCAGTCTGAGTTCCAGAAAAAACTATATATAAAACAGAGCCACACACAATACAGATGCCAGAGTCAAGCACAGTTGAACCTCACTGAGAAGAGCCATAGACAAACCCCACCTGTAGAACCAGGACTTGTGTCTATGAGCCATTGAGATTTTGAGGTCATTTTTTTTTGCAGAAGAAAATGTTGCTGAATACAGCAGTGGACAACTCAGCCAATTACAGACTAGGAAGTAGGAGAACTTGGATTTTTACCTCTGACTGACTGTTTGACTCCAGAGCCACTGGTGGGAACTACAAAGTGTTCATCTATGTCTTATTTCAGTAAAAATCAAATTTTGAGATCATTTATTTAAACAGATTTCCAGTTTTTTGTCCATGTTGATATTAAGAACCTAAAATGTGTCCTGCTGTATGCAATTCTTAACAAAAAAAAGAAGAAATTTTTATTCTTGCCTTCAGAAAGTCAAGCAAGGAAGAAAGTGTTATCCTTTTTTGGTGTACTAACTCATAAATCTCTAACTACATTAGTAATCTGAAATCACTATCTCAACTAATTCCATGGAAAAAATAAAGGATAATAATGAATGAAAGTACTATCCAAACTTTCTTTGAGTTAATTCCATAGAAAAAGTAAAGGTTAATTAAAAACTAGTTTATTGCCTTATATTTTCTATTAAATAAATTTAATTTTAAGTGGACTTTAAGGTTATCATGACAGCAGACCAGATGTTCTAAATAATAATAAATATTTTATGCTTAATGGTGTCATGAATTGATTGAACTTTGTAAATTTTATTGTATCTGATAGCTCATTTAATAGGTGAGGAAAGTGAGGTTTAAAATTGTTACATAATGTAAACCCAAGCATACTGTATTCAGTGTCATAACCTAGAATACAACTTTGATTAATCTGACCACAAAGACTATGCATTTAATCACTCACCTACAATGCCCTCATAACAGAGGCTTGGGGAGAAGCAAGAAGCAACTCATTCTTTTTTTTTTTTTTTTTCCTTTTCTGGCTGCCTTGCAGCATATGGAGTTCCCAGGCCAGAGATCAGATCTGAGCCACAGTAGCAACCTACGCTACAGCTGAGGCAATTGGATTCTTAACTCACAGTGCCCAGCTGGGGATCAAACTTGCATCCCAGTGCAGTGGGAACTCTTAGAAGCAACTCATTCTTAACCACATTGAAATGTTGCCAAAGACCCCAAGGAAATTCACTGAAATGGGAAATCCTAGTACTTTTCTATGATTCATCAAAAGCTAGAGTACCTGCCTTTTTCCATGATGTAGTAGGTATGATATTGAAATTGCAACTAAAAATGTTGATATTATGTAAAAAAGGACAAAACTTGTTTCTGAACTAGAATCTGGGAAGTTTTTACACATAAAACAAAGTCTATGTAATTGTGAAAATTTCACTTTAATATTTTTTGTGGCCTAAAAGTTATGTCTACTGTAATAATGCTTTCAACTTTTCAGGGAAAATATATATTACAGTCTGAATCAAGCATTAAAATTATAGAGAGGCATATTGCTTGTAAATAGGATCAATCCACATTATTTGTGGGGAAAATATGTCTATATCTATATTTATCAATCTATCTATCTATATATAGATGAAAAGCATAATGTAGATACCTTTATGGGACAAAATTTAGGAGTTCAATAAGAAGAGTTTTAGTACCAGAAAATCTAATATCAAAAAAGCATAGAGAATAATTTATAACTAACTGTAATTATGTGGAGTTTTTACTGGCTCACAGAAAAAATGGTTGCATTTTCATTGATGCTTAAAATGTTATTCATTAGTGCAGTGGAGGAGTTTGTCTATTGGTGATATAGGTTTAAAACACTAAGGACAAAGAAATAAAATACGCTTTTTTGTTGTTGTTTTTTTAATTTAATTTAATTTAATTTAAATATGATCTTTGTCTTTTTGTCTTTTCTAGGGCCACACCTGTGGCATATGGAGATTCCCATGCTAGGGGTCCAATCAGAGCTGTAGCTGCCAGCCTACACCACAGCCACAGCCACAACAACGTGGGATCTGAGCCACATCTGCGACCTACACTACAGCTCATGGCAACGTCAGATCCCCAACCCACTGAGCAAGGCCAGGGATCAAACTTGAAACCTCATGGTTCCTAATTGGATTCGTTAACCACTGAGCCACGACGGGAACTCCATGTTTTTGGTTTTTTTTTTTAATCTCTCCATTTTTCTATTTCCTTAGGGAAAAAGTTATCCTTTTAAATGGTCCTCAGATTTTCTAACTTGTTTATAATTGGCAAGGGTCTGATTATATCTCATAATCATTTTAGTTAAATTTTAACTCACTTTAGTCATGGTTTAGATGGGTGACCAGGTAAGAGCTGAATCAGAACTAATTTTTTTTTTCTTCTTGAATCATTCTAAATCAATGACTTAAAAATAGCTTGGACTCTGAAAGAGACTCTCTCAGAGTCAAAGAAAAATAGAAAATTGAGGCAGTTATAGAAACACATTCCCTAATCTTTCTCTGTAGTCAATTTATATGCACTATTAACCTGAGTCTAGGGTCTGGTAAAACTTCTCATTTCTAAATTAATTTACCTCTCTATACAAATGTGCATATACACATGCATATTTTCAAATGTTTTTGTCCTGTGAGGTGTGGCTTTATGGAGGATTCCGTACTATGCCCCTGATTATTTGTGACTATTGGAGAAAGACAATTTTTATTTTTGCAAAATACCATGATTAATTATCTGAGATAGTTCTGTGAGCTCCTTGGATAACTGTTCAATATCTACATGTTATATGGAAAATAAAGATATGACTTTACTTTTACATTTCAAGTGAGATCTCTTATCCTTCAATGGATTCCTTCATCTGATTCTGTTGTTCCTAGGTCTGTGCTGCTTTGCCTTTATATTTATCTTCATTTAATCTATTACTTCAAATAACCTCCTCTACCAGGATTCCCCTTTTTTCCCTCTTCTCCCTAAATTTATATATCTTCAATTGCCTATAGTACTAGTATTTGCTTCTCTTAATTTCTTCACTCTTTTGGAATTTGTCTTTAATTATGAATAAATTGGTAGTTTCTAATCTTTTCTGGATAATTCATTATTTTTATTTATTCTACATAAGAGTATGGTGAAGCTATAAAAAATCATTCTGGGTATATATCTGGACAAAATTATAACTCGAAAAGATACATGCACTCCTATATTAATAGCAGCACTATTCACAATAGCCAAGGCATGCAAAAAACCCTGAATGTCCATCCATGAATGAATGGATAAAGCTGTGGTATATGTATGAAAGGAATACTACTCAGCCATAAAAAAGAATGAAATAATGCCATTTGCAGCCACATAGTTACACCTAGAGTTTATCATATTAAGTGAAGTAAGTCAGAAAGAGAAAGACGAATACCGTATGTTATCACTTATATGCAGAATCTAAAATATGACACAAAAGAACTTATCTTCAAAATAGAAATAGACTCACAGGTATAAAGAACAGATGTGTGGTTGCCAAATGGGGTGGGGGAGAAATGGAGTGAGAGTTTGGGGTTAGCAGATGCAAACTATTATATATAAAATGGATAAGCACAGGTTCTACAGTATAGAGCAGAGAACTACAGTCCATATTCTATGATAAGACATAATGGAAAAGAATATAAAAATTATATATATGCACATTATATATAACTGATCACTTTGCTGTACAACAGAAACTAACACAACATTATAAATTGACTGCACTTCAAAAAAAAAGAAAATACAGTGGAAAATGATGCATTTAAATAAGCATGTTTGTTTATGAACAACTTTCATTAGCAACTATTATGTGCCAAGTGCTTACTTAAAAAGTGACAGATGTATGTGTAAGTGGATAAATAAGGACAACAAAGTCTTCTGTCTTGGAGTTCACCTTCCAGATTGGGTGGGAAAACCATAATATAAACAAACATAAATCCTGAAAGACTACACTTTAAAGATTAAACTTCTGGGTGTATCTACACAATATCTTTCTTACATCCTGACTACATCTCCTCTTATCTCTTTGTATGACAAAACTTTGTAACATTATTTTCCATAGGAAAATAAGAAAGACAATTCATTCCTTTAATATGATCGTTCAACATTTTTAAATTATTGGTAGTTTAGAAAGATGTCTTTAGTTTTAAAACTTACAGTAGAAACTAAATAGCTTCTGTGAAATCTCTGTGACTTGAAAAATAATGATCTACATCAGATGTTTGCAAACATTTTTCATAAAGCAGAGAGCAGACATTTTAGGCTTTGTGACCCATATGTTCTCTGCCACAGCTACTAAATTCTGCCCTTGTGGTTCAAACATGACCATAGATAATACCTACATTAACAAATGTGTCTGTGTTCCACTAAAATTTTATTTATACCATCAGGCAGGAGGCCAGATTTTTCCCTCGGGCCATTTTGCTAACCGCTGATATATATTAATTAGTTCTCTATGGTAATCTATTTTGTAAAACATACACATTACTTGCATAGTCAACAAAACCACTAAGTTGTTTAATGAGATTAAACAATAATAATAATTTTTCTACTAACCATTCTGCTGAGTTTCCAGATTCTTCCTGATTGTTGGTACAGGAGGTTATAAGAAGGAACCTGGAGTTAAACAGTCTGGATTCAAATCCCTAACACTAAAACTTTATTAAAAATCTGAACTCAGGCTTGTATTTACTTTAAATTTTCATTCTCTTTACATATGCAGTGATACTAGTAAAAATATACACCAAATAGTATTTTTTGAAAGATAATTCACATAAGGCGTGGGAAGGCTAAATTCAGAGCTTGGGAAGTAATACACACTTTATTAAAATAAAGTATTCTTTGTGTAGAGTTATTAACTTCCCTAACTTATTTTGGGAATAATGGACATAATGTGTTATTCACAAAAGTGTAGAGAAATTGTAGGCTATGGGAAAAATCTATCTGAAAAAACAGAACTAAATGAATGCCAATTTTTTTTATGATACCAGTGATTGAAGACTGATGAAAGTTTTGAAGAAAAGTTTTGAGGATATCAAGTTCCAAATACTTATTTTATATTCTAAAGGAGCAAAATTTTGATGTGTGTTTTCCTCATAAATTTTGATTATTAAAGTTTCTTTTCTACCTAATCTTTGTTAAAAATATGTTTGCATAAAAACAAAACAGCAAAGGTCACATTATTGAAATATCATTTCACAATAACCAGTGATTGCAAGGAATTAAAATCACAGTGAGCTGAAATTACAAATAGGGACTAGGAAATGAATGTGTAATTGAATAATCTCTCAATTTTCTCAGTGAACAGGTTGGATTGTTTTATATTCATGAGGTTTGGAGGAAGAGCTTCTTTATTTATTTTAATTATTTTACTTTAGTAACATTTATACTGTTGGAATAGAAAACACAATCATTGAAATATCTTTGACACTCATGTCATTTGATATACTGGAAAAGAGTTTCTGTCAGAGCTATGTTGTAGAGTGTTAGTGCTTTTTCTTTTGACAAACAGAACATAAAACCTCAATGACGTGTTCTGTTAGTAAAGTGAACCAGCCAACAGCAGATCAATACTGGGAATGGATATCGTGCTGAAGTATTCACTAATGGCTATTCTAGGTCTCAGGTCAGTCGAAGAAGAGCAAATTGTGTCTTAATAATAATTACAGGTCAGGGATGACAGTGAAACACAGAGTATAATGTACCAAGTTTCAAAGTCATTTTTGTCATGGAATTCAATCACTAAAATTTTAAAGGATTGATGAGTTCTTAGAGTTTAACAAATCTTGTTTAATGTCCAACATGTCACCATATAATGAGATAAAACTAATGATCATGGTTTAATGATTTTAAAATTTGACTTGGCAATAGGGTCTCTGCAATGCACAACTTCAAGCAATATCTTCATACTGGAGTTCATCTAAATACCATCCACTGAGGGTGAGACTTCTATAGACCTCAATATCTTCTCTCCAGCAAAATAATCATGAGCTTAGAAGTATGTGATATAGAAGCCACATTTGGCTGAAAAATTAAGGAACCCTCAATTAAATGTTGCTTACATCTGATATAATCCAATTTCATAAGAACAAATGGTAGAGGAATCTTCAGGGACAAAGATTCCTTTGATCTCCTTGTTTCGCCCTCCCTAACACATGGCATACATCTTATGATTGGAGTTTTAGGCATCTTGAACACATTCCAGAAAGCAGGAAAAAAAGTGGCGGGGAGAGCTTATGCTTCTTTTTTTTTGGTCTTTTTTTCTTTTTTTTTCTTTTGGGGCTGCACTGGTGGCATATGGAGGTTCCCAGGCTAGGGGTCAAATAGGAGCTACAGCTGCCAGCCTACACCACAGCCACAGCAATGCAGGATCTGAGCCATATCTGCAACCTACACCACAGCTCATGGCAATGCCGGATCCTTAACCCACTGAGTGAGGCCAGGGATTGATCCCACATCCTCATGATGCTAGTTGGGTTTTTAACCATTGAGCCATGAGGGGAAGACCAACTTTTTTTTATTTTTTAAAAAAGATATTGTATACAGCACTCCTATTTAAATCTCATTGGCAAAAACTTAGTTATAAGGTCGCAATAGGATGCAAAGTGAACTGGGAACTGGTGTTTTTATTCTTAATGACAATCTAAAATGTGTCAATGTAAATATCAGGGGTTCTAACACTGAGGAAAAAAGAGAAAACAAGCATGGGGAACAATTAGCACTCTTTCCTACAGTTATATAACTCACATATTGATGCTTAATGACAGATCATCAACTACCATATTATGGGAAAAATCTATTATCATATATTAGGAACTGAAACTCTCCCAAAGTATCTGATCCAATGATTAAAATATCTTAATACAAAAAACTTTTAGTTCCCATTGTGGCATAGCAGAAATGAATCCAACTAGGGACCTGAGGCTGCAGATTCAGTCCCTGGCCTTGCTCTGTGGGTTAAGGATCCAGCATTGCCATGAGCTATGGTGTAGGTCGGCAGCTGTAGCTCTGATTCACCCCCTGGCTTGGGAACCTCCATGTGCTGTGGGTGTGGCACTTAAAAGCAAAAAATAAAAATAAAAAGACTCATGATCCAATTTGAAAAGGCTTCTACTAGTCAAAAAAGCTCAATTGTGCATAAATAAGTAAGAGCAATGTATTAAAAAAAAACTTAAATATAAAAGTTTAGAAAATCAATAGTCCAAAGGAAAAAAATATATATATATACATATATTTCCTTTACTCTTAGAAATATTCTCGGAATTCCCGACATGGCTCAGCAGGTAAGCGAACCCAACTAGTATCCATGAAGATGGGGGTTCAATACCTGGCCTCACTCAGTGGGTTAACAATCCAGTGTTGCCGTGAGCCATGGTATAGGTCAGCAACTGTAGCTCTGATTCAGCCAATGGCCTGGGAACTTCCATGTGCTATGGGTGGGCCCTAGCAAAAAAAGTAATAATAAAATAAAATAAATAAACATTCTCCATTGGTTTAAAAATTCCAATATATTAATATTGTTAAGTAAATTATAATATTAATTATTAGATAATTATGGGGTGGGGGAATAATGAGAAATTAGTAAAAGGATGTAAACATAAAATGAATAAGGTCTGAGAGTCTAACACATAGCAAGAGGACTATAGTTGTTAACATTGTATTGTGTAATTGAAATTTGCTAAGAGAGTACAACTTACATATTCTTACCAAAAAAGAAAAACAAAAAGTAACTATGTAGGTGATGTATGCCTTAATTAACTCAATGAGGTAATCCCTCCATACATACATCAAATCATCACACTGTACACTTTAAATACACTATAGCTTTGTCAATTTTTCCTCAATAAATCTGAAACAAAAGATATTTGATTATTGCAAATGTAATTAATATATGAAGGTAATAAAAACAAACAAAAGTAATTTTGTAAGCTCATTTAATCTTCAAGATGTAGTACAGCCATACCATCCTGAAGGCAACTAACCAATCTCATCTGATCTCAGAAGATGTAGTTCCCAAAATTGACTGCTTATTAGGATTTGGGGACAATTTTTGTAAAAGAGGTTTTTCTTTGGTAGGGTAGACTCTTTAATAGAATTACACCTATCTCTTCTTCAGTATCACTGACAAAACTTTAATCACATGAATACAACTATAATTGAAGCTTGGAAATGTTATTTAGCCATGTGCCCAGGGAAGAAAGGGAATATTGGATTTTCTTTCTTTCTTTCTTTCTTTTTTTTTTGTCTTTTTGCCATTTCTTGGGCCGCTCCCGCAGCATATGGAGTTTCCCAGGCTAGGGGTCAAATCGGAGCTGTAGCCACCAGCCTACACCAGAGCCACAGAAACACGGGATACGAGCTGCATCTACAACCTACACCACAGCTCATGGCAACGCCAGATCCTTAACCCACTGAGCAAGGCCAGGGATTGAACCCACAACCTCGTGGTTCCTAGTCACATTTGTTAACCACTGAGCCACGATGGGAACTCCAAGGAATATTGGATTTTCTTTGAGAGCCAGCAGTCTCTACAGGCTTATTCCTTTAAGAACAATATCAAGTCCATCTGTGGCCTCTATGCCTTAGGTCTACATTCTAGGATAAGTCATGTGCCATGGAGATGGAATTAGTCTTAGATGAATGAAAACAACCTCTGAGGTTGGAGTAGATCTGTTCACGCTGAGGCATCCAGACTATTTCAGCACAAGCTGGACATCGCCAAGAAAGCTGAGGAAATATTAAGGATAATGAAAATTGTCAGGTAGAGCAATTAAGAGTGTCCCCTACAGATGGTTTAAAAATAGGAATGGCAATAATTATACTGGTTATCCATGCATGCTTAAGATCTAAGGAAGAGTAGATTCAAATATCATAAAAAAAGTAGCAAGTAACAATATAATTGCCTTGTCACTTCTTTGCAACAGGTAAGAATCATGAAATTATGGAGTCTCTCTATGGTAATAAAAGAGGAATCCCTTAACTGATAACAAGAGCAGTTGTTGAGACAAATTGGAACAAAAATTTTACAGAAAAAAAATATTTTACTTCATTATCTTGTCCTTTTAAAAATATTCTATTCTTATCTCCTCAACTACACTCACCTATTCTTACTCATTACATAATTTGATTTTCTTCATAGTAATAATTTCTATCTGAAGTAACCTCAGTTCTTTATTACTTTCTTGTCATCTGTTTCTTTTACTAGACTATTAATCTTATGAGTGTAGAGATATTGCTTCTTTTCTCTACTACTGTCTTCAACATTTGGAATTTGCCTGGACCATATGGAATCATCAATATATATTTCTTGAATTAATAAATGAATAAATAGATGAATAAAAAAACAACAGCAAAATGCGTATAAAATTAACACAGCATATGGTTGAAGTAATGAATGGATAGGTAGATGATAGATCCATCCATCCATCCCATCCATAAGAAGAAAAATACCCAACATTAATTTTATACTGGAGAACCCTTCATAGAAGAACTGAAAGTCTTAACACTAAGGGTGGGCGTGGGTGTCGTGGAACAATGTATGTTAGGTTATGGTGATTCAAGAGATAACCACTATCCCTAACTTATATTATAGAAAATAATAAAATGCTACATCCTCTGGACTATTTCAGATATCTGTAAATTGTAAGAAACTGTTATGACCAACCAGATGTTTAAAAAGAAGTGAAAAACAGTTCATATTGATTGAAGTACATAGCAACTTACTTACCCCCCAAAGGAGGGATGTTGACTTCAGGATAAGTTTAATGAATAGTGTGGGGATATAAGTGGACCACAAAGATAGTTTTCCACATGCAGTCAAAAATTATAGCAGATATTGGAATTCCCATTGTGGTTCAGTGGTTACTGAATCTGACTAGGAACCACAAGGTTTTGGGTTCGATCCCTGGCCTCGTTCAGTGTGCTAAGGATCTGGCATTGCCGTGAGCTGTGGTGCAGGTCACAGATGCGGCTCGGATCCCACATTGCTGTGGCTCTGCCATAGGCTGGTGGCTACAGCTCTGATTGGACCCTTAGCCTGGGAACCTCAATATGCCACGGATGCAGCCCTAGAAAAGACAAAAGACAAAAAAAAATTATAGCAGATATTTATTTTACTACAATAATGACTTTTTATAACATAGCTATTGTATTATCTTTCTGTTACTTCTTTTCTATTTCTTCTTCGATCTACAAAAACTTAGTGGATCAATTCAGCACAAATTCGTGATCCTACTTTTAAGTATATCTCATTCCTTGGCTTGTGACATCTTCCTCCATGTTCAAAGTCTGCAGTGACAGGTTGAATCTTTCCCACTTCCCATATCATATCACTTTTATCCCAATTCTCACTCTTCCATTTTTTAAGGACCCATGTGATTACATTTAACCTATAGAGGAAAATCAAGAAAATCACACTTTTTAAAGACCTGAGCCACAGCAGACAAACAATCTTAATTTGATCTGCAAATGTAAATCAATTTTCCATGTAAGGCAACAGCTTTACAGATTACAAGAGAATGTAGGTACCCTTGGGGGAACATTATTCAGTTTACCATAATTATCATTATTATAATAAACATTTCTCATTTTTTACATTATGAAATTTTAATATAGTTTTACCCCAATGTATTACTAAATTGCTCAGTGACTAATTGATAAAAGAGAAACCTGACTAAATTTGTGAAGTAGGTGGTAGAGATAAAACCACCTGGCCTTGACCTGGTCCTGGATTTTATCATGATTATTTGTGATAAAAAGTATAGACAAGATTGTCATGGGCAGATAGAAATGTGTTCTAACTACTACCATCTCCCTAAGCCTCGTCAAACTTAGTGTACAATATAGATCAGATTTTTCTTTTCTTAAAAGAAAAAAATGGAGACTAAATTCTTTTGTATGCTCACCTTTCCTATGCAGGTCAATTCAATTGCCAAAAAAAAATCACTTAAGGTAGGTGTATTAGTCAGAGTTCTCCCAGTAAAACAGCTAATAGTGGAGGCAAGGTCATGTGGGGTTAAAGTACTGGCTTAAATAATTGTGGAGGCCTACCGAGTGTGAAATTAGCAAGGTGGAAGCACAGGACTTGATAAGCCAGTGATAAGTTCAAAGGCAGTCTGGAGGCAGAATTCTTCCTTATCAAGGGACCATAGTCTTTTCTTGCAAGATGTCAGCTGAATGAGGCTCACATCAAATTAAGGACAATAATATACTCTCCTTAAAATTTATTGATTTATATGCTAATCATATCTTCAAAAAACAAACAAGCAAACAATCTTCAGAGATCGTCTGTACTGATGTTTGACCAAAATCTGTAGCCTAGTCAAGCTGATATATAATATCACAGTAATAGATACTTGAGGGAAAAAAGATGAGTATACATATTATAACACAGAATGATGGAGGCACCAGAAGATCCAACATGCCCTTCCGAGTATAAAGAATATTTCAAGTATATAATCTCTGTCATTAAGAACATCTTTATTTCATAAAAAGTTAGCAGCCAGGAGATAAATAGTTCTTACCGAAATGTGTCTACTCATTCAATTATCTAATGGATAATTAACTGGATTCCATAGGTGTATTTTCAGGACACGCAATAAATCAATGACAAGATAAGATGCCTGCTTGCATGGAGCTTACTTTTGAGTGGTGTAGTAAGACAGTTCACTCCTTGGCTCATCCGTTCTAAAGCAACCTCCAGGACTCAAGTATATTTAAATTCACCTCAGCAGTTCCTCTCAGTCACACTCCAGGGTATTACTTTAACAGAATTTAAATCTCCACTCTTTAATGACAGCTCAAGCAATTAACATCTCCTAAAGGGAATCTAAATGCAAACAGCTTATGCAAAGCAATGTCCCTGAAGGAGAATTTAAGCACCTAACCCCTAAGGAACAACTTATGCAAACAAGTATCAGTTGAAGTAGTTTACTCTTAATAAATATTTTATTCAAACTAATGCCCTCCAGCAAATTCTAAAGTCTAGTTACCAACACACACACACACACACACACACACTTTCACACAAATACACACATACATGGATATCCCAAATTTTCCTCAAAAAGAATGAAGGAAATAGGTTTAAGCTAACATATATCTTGAACCACTGGCCTATCGAAAACATGCATTACAAGGTACACCACCAAATTTATTTTTATATGGTGAAATGCAGATTTCTAAACACACAGTTTTTACATTGGCAAAGAGCAACACACACACAAGGCATTTCTCATCAATTCTTTACACAATATATATTTGGCTTGATAAATGAGTATTCTAGTCTTGCTTCAATTCATTGGAAGTGTGGACACAAACTAAATAAAAGCATTAACTCATCGAAGTTATTTTATAGGATTTAACATCCAAATACGACTTTGATAATGTGATGTCATTATGCAGGTCAAGATAGAAATTGAAATAAGTGATTGCTATCTATTCTTCAGTTATTTTTTAATGGAAATGCAGGAGCATTAAAGAAACACATAAATTCTAAAGTAGGAATTAAGATGAGATAGCACTTTAAAATTACAAAAAAACATGTTCCCAGTTTGATACTGAGTATAAAATTGGAATAAATTCTGAGATTCCAACATTTGGTGTACATGATACACTGTCATAATAAGTAAAAATTGAACATTTGGAAAAATATTAACCCACTGAGCCACAATGGGAACTCCTTACAATTTTTTTAAATGCCTGTAAAAATTATTACTTTTTCACAAGGCCATCTATCAGTTTGAAGGATATTAGTATTACATTGTTTTCTATTGAATGCCTATGTTGTTGAATTCAAGTTCATGTCCCCAACATACAGTGAGGCCAAACCAAAACATCAGAGTTTGGAGCAGAGAAAAATGTATTGCAAGAGCCAAGCAAGGAGAACAGGAGACTCATAGTCAAAAGACCCAAACTCCCCAAAGATTTTCAAGGAACAGTTATTAAAGAAAAAATTGGGGTAAGACAGGGTTTGTGACTGTCTTTTTTTTTTTTTCGTGTGTTCCAAGAGCCTTTTTATTTTTTTTTTATTTTATTTTTTTTTTTTTCCCACTGTACAGCAAGGGGGTCAGGTTATCCTTACATGTATACATTACAATTACATTTTTCCCCCAGCCTTTCTTCTGTTGCAACATGAGTATCTAGACAAAGTTCTCAATGCTATTCAGCAGGATCTCCTTGTAAATCTTGTGACTGTCTTTTAATTGGTTAATGGTTAAGTCAGAGGGTGGAATTCTGGAATCTCAATCATCAGCCTTCTGCTTCCAACCAGTAGGGGGTGGGGTGGGGGGGGTAGGGGGGAGGCAGTGCCTGTTCTCAGCCTGAAGTTATCCTCCATCTGGGTGGAGGTCCCAGTTTTTTTAGAAGAACTCAGAGATCTATATCAGATTTTTACATATGTCACTTGAAGAGAATTAGGACTCTGCTTTATCGCTGCACTATTATTTCTTGACCACGTTTTCCTTTGTTTCTGCATTCCCTCACTTCCTTAATTGGTAACTGTTTCAACATGCCCTTTAGAACTCAAGAAAGGTCTAGGAGGCTGAAGCCTTTTCCTACAAACAAGAAATGGGGCATTTTCAGGGGGCTTTGGTACCAATGAGAGTCACCCATGGTCCTTCTCGGTTTTATATATAAATACTTTTAATTATTAAGAATTTGTTAGATGGTGTAATAATAGAAGTGAAACCCCACAATTCTCTTTAGGGCTTGAACCCTTTTTTTTTTTTGTCTTTTGTCTTCATAGGGCCACACCTGCATCATATGGAGGGTCCCAGGCTAGGGTCTAATCAGGCTATTGCTGGGCCTATGCAGAGGCACAGCAATGCCAGATTCAAGCCGTGTCTGAGACCTACACCACAGCTCAAGGCAACTCTGACTGAGCAAGGCCAGGTATCAAACCTGCAACCTCATGGTTCCTAGTCAGATTCATTTCTGCTGAGCCTCAACAGGAACTCCTTTTTTTTTTTTTTTAAATTAAAATCACATATTTGGTCTCAGGACTTACTCAAGTTCAGTTTCTCAATGTCTCAGTGCAGAAAGAATTCAGTTACAGGCAAAGTTATAGGTAAGAAGTAGATTTATTGAGAGAGATATAATCTGGGACAGCTCAGAAGAGGAGCCACCTTGAAGATACAGAGTTCATAGACAGAGGGCAGTTCACCTCAGAAGGCAAGAGGTTCCAAAATATGGGGCAGTGAGTTTTTATCAGCTGGAAAATTTTATAGGCTAATGAATGCATGGATCGTTTTGGGAAAGAGGTAGGGATTTTCAGGAATAGGACCACTGCCCACTTTTTGGCCTTTTATGGTTGGCCTTGGACCAGTCACGGTGCCTGTGATTGTGTCATTAGCTAATGTATTACATTGAGCACATAATGAGGCTCAAGTTCTACCAAAAGTGAAATCTTGGTCATCTAGAACCTAGCTGGTTCTCATCATTTTTTTGTTGTATTCTCAAGGTCAATGTTATTATTTTAAAGGTTGTACCCTACCCCCTGCTCTCCTGTCTCAAAATTATAACATATTTATAATAGAGAATGAAATGTTAGAGTCCTACAGGCTTCCTATTTTCTTAAGTTGTTTTAAGAATTTTTTTTTCTAAACACAAATTTTTTTAAATTTATTGGTAGCAAAAGTTGAGGAGGAAGAAATATTCCTTTATCCTTCTGTGTTCTTCTAACTGACCTAAGAATTAAATTGACAAGAAACAATTTAATAGGAGAAAATCCAAGAGTTGAATAATATGCATTACAAGGGAGAAACCCAGAAAACTGAGCAACTACTCAAAATGGTAGAAACTCCCAATTTAAAAACATTTTCAGTTAAAGACAAAAGAGGATGTTGGGGGGTTAGTATTGAGTCTTCAACGGGAAGGAGGCAATTCACATGAATATGGACATGTAAATGTCTGGCAAGTAAATGTTTTCTGGGTCAGGCAAAGACAGGGAGACACAGCAAAGAATTTTAACAAATTTTTCTAGGTTCCTTCTTGTCAAGGACATCTAGTTCATACTATAGTTATCTATGGTGATAGTTCCTTTTCTGTAATAAATCCTCTATATAATTACTTAGAGAAATAAGGGAAAGGTCAAAGTTTCTTCATGAATCTTTTGGACTTTGAAAATTAACTTGAAATAATCAACATGTCGAAGAGTCATTTAGGGTAATAAATTGTATTTCTACAGAATCGTTCCTTGAGAAAAGTATGTTAGTATGTGGACTTCCATCAATCTGATACAACTTGGACTAATTTGTCAATCTCATTATAGTAATCTGGCCAGTGACCTAGATTACAATTTTATTATCATACTTATGCTGATGTGCACTTCAAACTTTCCAGTAAAAAATTCTCTACTAGAAGATTTAGTCATAATTTTATGCAGGACACAATTCAATTCGTTAAGTTCTCTATAGATTTCTACCATTTATTCCAACCATTCTCAATTGGTTTTTAATAAAATCTCCTATTAAAGCCAGTTATTAAATAAGAAAAACTGTTTAATATACTCATTAAATAAAAATTTATTTTCTCCCTTCTTGTTTTCCCTCTGTAAAATGTGTGGGATCAATCAGAGGCATTCATCAACTCCTTAGTTAGCTATAAATTTTAGAGAAGCCTTTGAAGTGTGTTTCATGTGGTCCTTTCAAGAGGTCTCATTATCTCTTCAAAAAGTTTTACAAAACACCTGAAAAACCTTGCATTCTCACCTCCATTTCTGAAATGTGTCTTGTGTAATGTTGTTGCTGATAGTCTTTTTAAAAAGCAGCAGAAAGTTCAGACACTTCCAATTAATTTTTTAAAGAATTTTTAAAAGGAGAATGAAATAAAGTATGTGCATTTTTACTAATATTTCAGAAGTGTGAAAGATCTGTAATTTACAAATGTCACAGTTTTAAGTGAGTTATCTGAAGATACATTCTGTGATTGAAATAACACAGAAAGCTCTCAGCATTGTGAAAGGATTTACTTTTGTCCTCCACACTTTAGCTCTCTTTCAATTCATTTCCCACTATATTTTCTTACAGTTATTTACTTATCGATTGGACAGAGTGTTTTGTTGGCAGGATGAGCAGTATAAGAAAAGAGACTTGGTATACTGTACTAGAATTTGGCACAATACTTTCCTCTTTTGTAATACTAACAAAATACAACATTGGATCAGAACTTGACTACTAGTGAATTAAAATAGTAAGACTAGAATTCTAGTCAACAAAGCCATTGACATAGAAACTATCCCATTACATTAGTTTATTGTCTTTTAAAAATAAAATATTACAGCTCAGCCACTGTTCACATCCTCTGGA
Source organism: Phacochoerus africanus (assembly GCF_016906955.1). NCBI lineage: Eukaryota > Metazoa > Chordata > Mammalia > Artiodactyla > Suidae > Phacochoerus > Phacochoerus africanus. The sequence goes on from NW_025927325.1 coordinate 63,756, forward strand.
GCTATATGGAACTTTGATCTCGAGCATATTTTTTTTCTGTTATTTTTTTCTTTCTTTTTTGGGGGGTGGGGAAACATTTGAATGTAATCAGTTTATGCTTTTGATGGTTAAATCATATTCTTTTTAATACCTCATTGATTAGAGCGCATTCTCATCTTTTAATCCCATTTCATTACGTTTTCTGAATTTTCTGTTTAAGACCCAAGCTTTTAATATGCTGATTTCAATATTTCATGTTGTGCCCTTAAGAATATAGCTGACAAAGCAGATGGAGAGATATTGGACATCTAGGAGGACAGATGTATTCAGTAGAATGCTCAGGATGACCACAAGCAACTAATTAGATCTCCTGTGGGGAATGTTATGCCCTTGAAATACTTTTGTATCCTTGTGGTTTTAAAATCTTTAGAATAGAATTCTGACCCTTATTGTTAAAGCTAACTTTGGAAATGTATTCTCTACTTCTGAGAGTGCATTTTGCAGAAATGAGAATGAGTAGATAGGCCAAGTTGAGAAAGATTTAATATCATGGCTAAGGGCGAAATTTTAATTTATCTTAGTTTATCCTCATTTCATCAATTCATGTATTTTTGACATTAACCTTTTGAAAGCCAAATGCATTATTTTGTAATGCCTATTAAATCATGTTAATGACTGAAGTTTGTAGGATTTTAAAATGTGTAATTTTTATGCAATTTTTTTTTTTTGCTTCTCTATGATTGCTTGAATCTTTAAGCACACAGTAGCCTAAATTTTTTTCTATTCTACTGCTATATATGAATTGATCGATTGACTGTCTTTTTAGTGCTGTTACCCATGGCATATGGAGGTTCCCAGGCTAGGGGTCTAATTGGAGCTGTAGCTGCTGGCCTACGCCACAGCCACAGCAACCTGAGATCTGAGCCGCATCTGTGACTACATCACAGCTCATGGCACCGCCAGATCCTTAACCCACTGAGCAAGGCCAGGGATTGAACCTGCATCCTCATGGATGCTAGTCAGATTCGTTTCCACTGAGCCACTATGGGAACTCCTATAAATGATATTAAATTGTACCCTCTATAGCATCGTGTGGCAATGAAAAGAGAACACAGCGAAGGACTAGGTGTAGGGCAAAGAAGTAAACATGCTTCTGAATGATTCCTTGGTTCCAGTAGGAAGGAAGCTGGATCTGGCCTGTATATCACTGTCTTCCCCCCTGGTTTACCAGTCAGATAAATTCCCTTATTTTTCTTTGTGATGGAATAAAATGTGGAATAAGGTCAGAGGTTTTTCTACTAATGGATTTTGTGCGTATGTATAAAGAGATATCACGGGTAAAGAATGAATTACTCTCCTAAAAAAAAAAATAGACTTTCAATGTCTAGGGGCATTTAGATAGTCAGGTCTGTGTTGAAAGAAATATGAACTAGAGGTAAATGAGATACTATGAGGATAAAACCAACAATGAAGATAGCATAGAAAAGTGCCAAGTTTAGGGAAATGGAGGGTATTGGTACCCACAGAAAGAATTGTTTCGAGGGTTTTTTCAGATTTCCTACTTGCACATGCAAGGTGCAAGATCATGTTTTCATAGACCATTGTTTTCTCTTACGCCACTAGCATTTGGTGTTTGTCTTTAAAACTCTGGACATTACAGAAAAATATAAGGTGTGAATGGTTGTGCTGTATTAAAGGATGGTTAGTAACAATTCTGAGTGAGGGAAACAAGAATACAAAATTAATTATCGTTCCAGGAAGAGGGGAGTATTCAACCCATAGTTTGGCTCTCTTTTTTCGCCTAACTAGCAGATAAATAACTGTTCTCATGTGACTCCACTGGACCCCTAGCTTTCCTAGCAATGTATATCATAAAAATAGAATGAGCCAGAAACTGAATGGTCCATTGGAACTGAATGATGAAAAAGAATCGACTAATATATAAATATGGTAATTATGTTCTATAGAATATCCAATTATATAGGAAGGCATTAATCTTGAGAAAAAACTATGTTTTCATTTTAGCCACTATACTATACAGGAGGACTAACTTCTGAGAGGTCCTTTCTAGAGTGATTGTAACAATTAAATGGATATGCATTGATAGCAAAGACTTACCTCAGGGCTTGGCAGATATAAACAACTAAACTATGTTAGTTATTATCATTAATACTATAGTTTTAATTATTATTAAGATATATGATTATCTACAGAAGCTTTCATAAAAAACTTGTTTCTGTTTTGAAGGGAATTGTTAAAAAATAAAAGCTTGAAGTAAATTAGAATCTAAGGTGAAAATTTCTTTGGTATCAAATATATGTTATTCAAGGGCAATTACCATAAGATTCAATTACTTCATTGTAATTCATTTCATTATTTCCTTTTCTAACAAAAAGAAACTCAACAAATAATCAAGGTAGACTTTATACTATTTTATGTTTTGACTTCCTTCAAGTTACATTATAAGCAAAATTAAAAAAAAAAAACTAGAAAATAAAACCTGACTGCATTCATATATTGATTTGATGCTTAGAACCATTCACTATTTCCTTAAGGCTTTGGGGACAAAGTTCCAGTTCCTCAGTACAGCATGCGATGCCTGTTATAATCTGGGTCTAGACTATCTCCCTATCTTAATTTTCTCAGAATCTTGCATTTTCACACTTCAATTCTAAGACTTTTCCTATTTAATAAAACAGCAGTGATAAAGCAATAATAATCACAAAAATTATAACTTGAATTTATTTCTCTTTAACGGAGTTTAAATTTTTGAGGGCCTGGGGATGATATAAATATATTTCAAAAAAAATCAAACCATGCTAGAATTTAAAAGAACCATAATACCTGATCCAAGTCCTTTCTCTAGGCATGATAAATTTACCTCAGTGGATTTGATTGCTGCTGATTTTTTTTAATACTCATGTACACAAAGGAGTATATTATTTAGGAATATTTGGAAGTGTGTCATGATTCAAAAACCTGGTTATCAAAATGTAATTCCTCTTTCAAACAGAGTAATCTATGAAAGACCTTTCTGCCACTAACCCTTTGTTTCAACCTCCATGGATTTAATGCAAAGCTCTAATTTTAAGTTGAAAACGAAGCAATTTGCTTTGATCACATAAAAATCACCAAGAATGAGATAAATGAATATCATTTTAAAGATTAATTTTCTTAATTTTATTTGATTATCTTGTGAGTTTTGAATTATAGATAAATATTATGCTTCTAAAGCTGGGAATAAACATTAGAAACCACAGTATTTTGAGATATTGAGGACACACATCTTTGAATAGAATTGTGTATTATAGGGCAAGTTTATTATCAACATATCTCAAGAAATTTTTCTGTGCCTTTCACCTGCTAAATTTGATGATATTTGATGTATTTCAAGATTACCACAATAATCAGATTTGTGTATTTGCTACAGCTAAATGACAGCCTAAGTTTAGTTTTTAGATAAACTTCCAAAACTGTACACGTGCAGAAAATATGCTAAGAGTACTGGTAAATGAAATTTTAATTATGCAAAACTTAACACTTAACCTCCTGCTGACAGTAACCATCATGTTAAAAATTTAAGTCATTTACGTCAACAGTAGTATTTATGCCAATACTCCAAAATCAGGTACTTTCTTTTCTACACTGGTCCAATGCACAAAGGAATGTTTTTTTGTATGCCTTGCTCTTAAAAATGCATTTTTTGTTTGTTTGTTTAAAAGATATTTGCTGACATAATGATTTGAATAGACCCTGGCTGCTGTTACATAAGTGCTAGTGATAATCCTCATGAATTACATTTCCCTGAAATGAAGTGTTTCCTTTTGGATTGAGTCTATTTGAAACATTCCTCTGCATTCACAATAGTATACAGAGCAGATATGGGTTTTTATGCAATATGAGATCTTCTCTGATTATTTCTGCTAGCCACTCTTTCTATTTAAAAAAAAATTGAAATAAATTAGAAAGCTTTATAATATCTGACTGTGCATATATTTTCCAGGTTAAAAAAAAATGTTGCTTAGGGTGCAGAAGTAAATATTTTCTTTTTTTTAGATTTTATTTTATTTTTAAAAAAATAAAATTTTTTGAACTTTATTATTTTTATTTTTTATATAATGATTTTTATTTTTTTTCATTATAGCTGATTTAAGGTGTTCTGTCAATTTTCTACTGTACAGCATGGTGACCCAGTTACACATACATGTATAGATTTGTTTTTCTCACATTTTCATGTTCCATCATAAATGACTAGACATAGTTCTCAGTGCTATATAGAAGGATCTCATTGCCTAAAATATTTTCTAATTTGAGTAGAAAAATCATCAACTATAAACTTTTATTTTTGACTAGATGACTACCAACTTTTTTTTTCTAATCCAAGATATACTTCACATTTTATATTGACATAAATAGCACATATATTTTTCTATAGGTAACAGTTCAAAAGTAGCTTAATTGATTTTTTTTACAAATGGAGAAAAATTCTTACATGAATAGGGTAGGTGGTAACAGCAATTTATAATGTCTCTACATAGGTATCAGCATCTTAATTTAGTATACGCTAAAATATATTACAGCAAGCTAAAAAATGAGATAATTTGACATGCTATGTTGATCAAAATTGCATTTAACAAAAAAAAACCAAAATTATTTCAAAACATATTGGATTTTACAGCTTTTTCTTCTTTACTTGTTCTGAATAATTCTTACTCTAGATTAATGCCACGAGTGCATCCATTTAAAAAAAGAAAGACTTAAAAGGCAATAGAATTAGTACCTTTCTCCATGTTCTCTTTTGTTGTTTGGTTCTTGATGTGAGGTTTTTTTTTTTTTTTTTTCCCAAACAAGCCTGTCAGTGATAGGAAGGATTGATTAATCCTTGTATTTGTACTGGGTTAATTACAAAAGGGTTATCTTGTTATTTGTGATTGACTTTGTAAGTACAATCAACCCAATGTCTATTAGCCACAAGACAAATTAATTATGTAGTGATCCTATTTTCATCATATTTCTAAATTGTCCATCAAGAATTAAAGGATTTGGGGTATTATTTGAAACAAATGAGAAATTTCTATTCTTCATAAAGCTCCTACCATATCCACACAACTGCTTATTAGGCTCTGCTATTTCTTCCAAAAGTGGCAGGGAGAGACTGAGAATCTCCTTGAAAATTCACCTCCTTGAAAATTCTGGTACAAATACTTCCTTTTGATCTATTTGTTATATTAAATATAGAATATTTCATGTTGCTCTCTTCTAGGATTTCAAATTACTGTGCTTCCATAGTGACATGATAAATAAACTTCTTCAACATGACTTTCAAATGATTTCTCTTACTTTTTTTAAAAAAAATCTTTTATCACTGCTGATAAGAACTTGAAGCTTTGTTGTCAGAGTAAAATGGGTTTTCAGGTTGGGTAGATTTTAGTATATTTTCTGTGCTGCTATTGCAGAGGAGGTGACCTTTGACAAACAATTTCAATTTTCCCTTTTGTAAATATGAGATTATGATACCTATCTTCAATCATTACTGTGAAGATTTTATTAGATAATATTAAGGGTTCTTGGCAATACTACCACCACTAAATATATGCAAAATAATTTAATATGATTTGTATTCCTACTGCTAAGTAATATAATTTCGCATCTTGAAATTGACACTGCCGTTCTCTTCTAAATAAGTGTTCAGACTGCTAACAGTTTCGAAGCAGGCAATTGAAGAGCATGGCATGACAACCAGACAAGCATTGAGAGACAAAAACCTCTAAATCAGAGGCCCACAAAATCAACAGATTAAGTTCCATTAAAGAGATATAAAACCACTCACCTGCCACTATCTACATAGCGAGGTGTCTGATTAGAAACAGTGAGAAAGGGGGAGTTCCCGTCGTGGCGCAGTGGTTAATGAAGCCAACTAGGAACCATGAGGTTGCGGGTTCGGGTTCCGTCCCTGCCCTTGGTCAGTGGGTTAACGATCCGGCGTTGCCCTGAGCTGTGGTGTAGGTTGCACACGCGGCTCGGATCCCGCGTTGCTGTGGCTCTGGCGTAGGCCAGTGGCTACAGCTCCGATTCAACCCCTAGCCTGGGAACCTCCATATGTCGCGGGAGTGGCTCAAGAAATAGCAACAACAACAACAATAACAACAACAAAAGACAAAAAAAAAAAAAGAAAAAGAAACAGTGAGAAAGGGCTGAAGACAATGAAAAGAAACTGAACATTAAAAATATGTATATATGCCTAAGGAATAGGAAGAATTTAAGAAAGCATAAAGATCTGAAATCCTCATTGAAAGGACAAACAGACCTAAGAGAAAATATATGGGCCTTTAAACCACAGCATATAGAAACATACACATTTGGGGATAAAAAAAAAGTCATATGGAATTTTCAGATACTTTCACTGTTTGATTTCAGTGGAAGATATGTACTAGCAGATGGTGACAAATTACATGGAAGAAATGGGAGGCCTTTTAAACCAGAGAGATTTTATCTTTAGGTAAATTATAGGTCAGGTAATATTACTAGTATTACTAAAATGGTATATTGTAATAACAGAGGCCATGGACCAGTGTGGCAGCAGTGGAAGCAGAAGCTGAGGGATAGGTATGGAAGACTGATGTGCTAGACAATGTTGATTTAGGTAAGAAAGAAAACTGATATTTCATCATGTTTTAGACTGGGAGTTTGAAACAATAATGTAAAAAAACTAAGAAAAGGAACATGAGCTAGTTTGGGAGAATAAAATGTTAATTTTGGTTTGAACTGGTGAGCTCTTTGGATGAGTTTCAAATGGAAATGTTTATCAACTAGATCTTGGAAAATTATGAGTGAATGAATTCATGTGTAAGGTTCCTTAAGTACTTTATTATGCAGGATAGAAAAACACTGGCAAAAAATATACTCAAATGCTATTTTTCTTTCACATTTCCCTTGATTAAATGTCATTTTTAAATTGAGGTGGTTAACCAGATGAACTGTCTAGGTGGCTAATTAACATTTTAAATATGTTTAGTTCAAATTTAGGAGTGATTTAAAGTGAATGAGCTGTGATTATGTATTATTATTTTGAGATTCTCACCAAAAAACCTTGCTTCTTTTCAGGGGCAGAAATGATGTTAAAGACAGATACATATAATGTAGTATGTAGATAGATAGATGATAGATAGATAGATAGATAATAAAATATAGCATAGCTATCAGTGGTACTCTACAAATATTTCTCTAGATAAGTTTATTGATATTAAGTAATAAGAATTTAATATTGAGCTTGAATGTATTACGTAGGATGGATGATATGAATTGATACATGTTATGTCTTCAGAGATATACAAAAATGACTTACATCTTCCAAATTCTCACACAATTCACACATTCAAAAACTAATCAGTTTATCCTAGCAGCAAGTGGTGAAATTGAGAGCAAAGGAGAGGAGTTAATTGTAATTGTGGCTTTCAGTGGTTGAGAAGTGGGAAGTCTTTATATTTCATATATTTTAGGAGTGCGCAATATGATTTTAATTTTTTTCCAAGCAAACTATAAGGGAAAATACATTTTAGGGAATAATAAATCAATTTAGAGAGGGCAAAATTATTTTCTAAAATAAAAATAAGATAATTGATATTCTGAAATTAAAGTGGATTGTCTAATTTTAAAAAATCAGTCTGTGTATCTAACAGGAATTATGTTTACCTTCTAGTAACAACAGGAAAAAAAAAACCCATGAACTTTAGATATATTAATCGACCCCCTCATATAAAATGAATTAAATATCTTACATAGAAGAAATCCAGAAATATGCATTGAGATTTGACATAATAGCTCCTGTTTACCAGGGACAAATATTCTATTCTATTTTGTTCCACCACTAATAGTCCACACTTCCACTTTCAAATTTGCCTCACATTCTTGATCCTAAGCAGGTAAACAATTAGTGGATAGAGCAAAAAGGTACATATATGAGCTATATTCAAGATTCTAATTTGCTTAAACAAGATCCCCACACAATACATGCTGTTTTTGTTTTTTTTTTTTAAACATATTGGCAAGTCTTCTTGCATGGCCACATCAATGTATAAAGTAGCCTGGGAAAACTTCTTAAAGCTGTTTATATTGCTACCTGAATTAAATGAGAATTCTGTTACTAAGGGGAAAAAAAGAATTTATTTTGGTAAAAAACCTAGCAGTCTTCATCATGAATTTTCAGGAATTCATGATGAACCCTGAAAACAAGATGAAATATATGTATGGGAAAGATTAAAAATATATGGGAATGTATGCAAGTGTCATTAGATGTCATGTTATGGAATAGGAAAGGATCGCAACATAGACAACGTTTGCTTTCACTCAGTAGTCAATTCACTATTTTCAGTTGGGGGTTGGAATGGTGGTAATCTGACATGATTTGGGGCTTGATTTGTTCCCCTTTACAGATATAACAGGTAGTGTGGGAACTGCAATAATTCACCATGTGATTCCTTTGGAGGCTATTGTTAGTATCTAAAGTTTGCTGCATAGTTAGAAGAAGAGGACTATTAAGTGTATAGAAGTTGCATTATAGAACTTATCTTTACTAATTTATCTTAAAAATTATGTAGATAATAAAAACTAGAGTTACAAATTGATGTTACAAGAACACCAGCTTTTTAATTTTCTCATGTATTTATATTTATCGGAGATTTCAAGTCATAATGTTTGAGTTACTGTCTATTGTCTTTTCATTTCTACCTGGAAGATGTCTTTACCATTTCTTATAGGACAGGTGTAGTGGTATCAGACTCCCTTTATTTTTGTTTACCTGGGAATGTCTTAATTTATTCTTCATTTTAAAGGACAGTTTTGCTGAATATAGAATTCCAGGTTGACAGGGTTTTTTGTTTGTTTTTTTTTGTTTGCTTGTGTTTTGGGGTATGGTTTGTTGGCTTTTGCCATTGAAATATATCACCCACTGCCTTCCGGCCTCAAAGTTTCTGACAAGACATCAGATGATAAATACACTGAGGATATATTTTGTATGATGTGTCACTTCTCTTTTGCTGCTTTCAAGAGTCTCTGTCTTTGGGTTTCAACAGTTGGATTATAATGTGTCTTAAGGTAGATCTCTGGGTTTATCCTACTTGGAGTTCATTGACTTTTTTTAGATCTTTGTATTAATGTATTTCATTAGATTAGAGAGTTTTCAGCCAAGATTACTTCAATTTATTTATTTATTTATTTATTTTTGCACTTTCCATCTTCTTCTGGGACTTGCTATAATAATAATAATCTCTTTTCAGTGGAAAACGGATTTGATTTCTAGAAACTCAAAGAGACAAAGGGTTAAAAAACCAGGTGAGTTGAAAAGTCCTAGAGTGAAATATGAAAACAAAAACCTATAGATTATTTGAAATACATTCAATGGAACAGTTGTCCATTTGTCACTACTTCTTCACGATCTCTGTGCCAAGAACTTTGTGAAGACCAGGATACAACAGATCCTATTATTCACTCTCCAGTCCCTCCAGCACTGCAACAGATTAATACATAAATCAAGTGACTAAAGGAGATTACACTCTAATTATATTAACTGTGTATAAAATCAGAGGGTATTATATATGACTGCTGAAGGACTTTGTACACTAGCTTATGGTGTCTCAAAGCATTATATCTAAGCCATGTAAAGGAAAATCTGTTAAACAGATCTTCCCACCAATACGCACAAGCCTCTGAGAATGCAAGGTTGGTTTCCAAATATCAGACAAGGATCATTACACAATTGGAAAAGTTTTACTTAGCATACTCAGAGACTATTGTGATTGCATTGCAAGGAAAACGTGTCTTTGAAAGTATGTATTCCATAGATAACAAGCAAGCTTTCTTCAAATGGCCAAAATCCAAAGATGCTTTTAATTTATGAAAGTATGATCAATAAATGCAGAAAATTGGAAAAGATCTTCTATTTAGAAGATCAAGGCAAAGGGGAATATTGCAGTTGTAATAAACTATGATGGCAGGTCTGTTCTTGTCATGCATTTCTTTTTCCTAAAGATTCTAATCACAGTTCTTTCTATTAAAGTATTTTTCATTTGATTCTACTTTTAATTTTTGTATTATTTTGCAATTTGTTCTTTTTTTAATTTTTGATGACAGACTCTCTTCTGAATGTCTGTGTCTCTTTGCCAAATCTGACTGGTTATTCACTGAGACAACTACTAATAAGTCATTCTTGAATCTTCTTACTGTCTTTCTACATCATCCCTTTAGTTGGTGAGCCACTTGTGTTCCTTTATCTTGGTTTCTTATCCTATTTCAATAATGAGAATAAAAATAATTTAAACAATTAATTTCACAAGAGACTGTGTGTTGGGGTATATTTTCTCAGCTCATATGTGTCTAAAATGTCTTGAATTCTGTCACACTTTAATATTTCAACTGAGGGCAGAAATTCTGTAAAATTAGGCATTCTTCTATCATCTTCTCAAATTCTTGCATAGTACTGTGTTTATTTACTTTTCTATCACCTTGATTAGTGTAGAAAAGAAATTGAATAATTCACTGTGTAGGTCTTGTAGAATGAGCCTTCAAGCAATCTTCATCTGCTCCAATTTTTTAGAATCAGAGATAAAAGTAAAATAATAACAAGAGAAATTCAAAGATCCAGTGCTTCTCAAAGACTGTTTTTGCCATTCTAAGACCTTGAAAAGAGACAATTCTGTTGATGGAAACATATTAAAGAGTGCTTGTATCTTGTTTGTTCACCTTATGTCACTAGCCATTAAGCAATACCTAATTAACACACCAAACTTTCACTGACCACCTACCTTATGCATTACACCATGATGAATGCTGTCTCTAGAAGTCAGAGGGAATTATGTCCATCTATATGATCAGTAGAATCCCAATTGAACAAAATCACTGGCTTAATTAATCTTCATTTTAAAAGTTAACTTTGTTTCCCTTTATAAAAACCTACTGACAGATGTGCCTGACACACAAAAAAATAACAAATTTCTTTTCCCATGACACTATGTGCTCTGCTCCAATCTATTGAGCTGTATGCTCTTAAGAGTGAACAGTTTCTTCTAAGCCACTATATGCCAATTACAATTGTTTCTATAATTCCATTTTAATTGAGTATTTTAAAATTAATTATTTTAGCAATTAATTTCAAGTTGAATTACTGTTAAAATGAAAACAAGTTGAATGTAGAACGTTGTAAGTGTGAAAAGCTAAAATTGCTGTCCTATTGAGAATTGTAGACAAAAAATTAAATGATAGGTAACTCTTTCTGGATATAGTTCATGTGAAATCAGACAAAACCCA